>NC_048289.1:31067902-31085402 GCF_009762535.1 Notolabrus celidotus
TCTTATCTTATCTTATCTTATCTTATCTTATCTTATCTTATCTTATTTAATCCCTTTGAGGGACAGTGGGGGTCTTGAGTCTTTGGCACCTATATTTTGGGGGTCACGGGCTGAAAAGTTTGTGAACCCCTGATCTCGAGGATCTGCATCTTGCATTTGATCGTGTACACAAAGAGGGTTTCATGTTTATCGTGCATTAAAGGGGACATATCATGCTTTTTTCATCAACATATATTGGTCTAAGAGGTCCCCAAAACATGTCTTTAAAGTTTATGCTCAAAAAAACACTTTGAAATCAGATTTTGGTCTGCCTGAAAAGTCCTCTTCTTCAGTCCTTATCAGAACACTCTGTTTTCTCTCTGACCACGCCCCCTCCGGAAGTGGATGCGCCTCGGCTCTCCAGCACGTTGATCTAATGTTTACATGTTGGCTGAATATACACGGCTGCTCAGAGACCCGCGTTACTTCAACCCTCTGAATCTGATCCTGACGGAGAGGCGCCTGCAGCAGGACCTTTCTGAACCATTGGTCACAGATATAGTGTTTCTTGTTGTTTTATTTGTCAGTATGTAGACGTGTGTCTTGGTACACAGCTACGAACATGTAGCTATGTGGCTATGCTAACTAGCGCTAGCACTTATCCATGATAAACAAAAATCATCCACTAGATCTTCAAATCTGCAGACGTGGGGAGTCAAACCGACCTCTGCCAGAAAGGCAGCAGGACCTTTTATGAAGGATTGGTCACAGATTTAGTGTTTCTTGTTGTTTTATTTGTCAGTATGTCGACGTGTGTCTTGGTACACAGCTACAGCTACAGCTACAGCTATGAACATATAGCTATGTGGCTATGCTAATTAGCGCTAGCACTTATCCATGACAAATAAAAATCATCCACTAGATCTTCAAATCTGCAGACGTGGGGAGTCAAAGCGACCTTTGTGTTTATTAAGACAGCCTACAACTAGCATGCCTCCCTCCTAAGCTCCTTGTTAGCACACATGTGTGCAGGGAATGAAAAACGGAGGAGGGGTTGAGTTGTATTTTATACAGGCTATGGGCTGAACAAGCTCCGAGCTCTGACTCCGTGACAGACCTGATATTGTTGTTATGTAACAAAAACACTGAAGTCTGAAACGGCTGGTTTCAGCACACATTTACAGAAAGGTGGAGAAATCAGAACAGGGGCAGAATGGATTTTTTTCATTCTCGGGGGGTTCGTAGACATGCCAGGGAAACATATTTCAGGTAAAGAACCATTAAAAAGTCAATTTTGCATGATATGTCACCTTTAATGTTGATGTTGTTTGTGTTTCTGCAGCTTAAAGAAAGTTTCCAAAGAGCGTCCGACCTACACAGAACTCATGGTGAGCTTTCTCCTCCTTCTTCTTTTATTCTACTTTGTTTTTTTTGTTTTGCACAATAGAAAAAAAGGAGCTGAGTAATATTTAGTGCACAGGGTGGACTTTAGTGAAGCCTGTCTCTGTTTTATTTACAGGATGTTATGAAGAGCACTGAAGACATAAACACAAAACGTTGTAGAGTCGTGCAGAACGACACAAAAGCTGCAAAAACAAAAAACACAGCCTTTATTTTTAAAGAATAAAAAGAAGATACGTTTGTTTTATTTTCATTGCACAGATGTTTTGCATGCACACAGCTTGTAATGCTCTTCATCAGACACTAGAGGGCGGCCTCAGCCTGTCCTCTCCCTCATACCGCACCATGATGCTTCAGAAGAGACTCTGCTGCATGATTTCTTAAACCCCTCTCTCTCCTCCTCAGCAACATCCCTTCTTCACCTCCCACGAGGCCAAAGAAACCGACGTGGCTACCTTTGTCAAAGTCATCCTGGGGGACTGATCTGCTGCTGCTGCTGCACCTGCGCAGGTGAAGCGGGGAAAACCTGTTTTGAAAAAGAAAAAAAAAGTAACAACAAACAAAAACGCACCAATCGCAGCCCCCCCCCCCCCCCCTGATGGACGGAGTGCAGAGGAGACAGTGGAGGAGCAGAAGGAGCAGTTTGTCCCCGCCCCCCTCCCCGGCCTCCGTGTCCTACCTGTGCATCACCTGACGTGGGAGGGGCGGTGGAGGTGACCGGCTCCTCGCTCCTAATCTGGAATAATTTAAGATGTCTGTATGCAAAGCCTCCCTCTTTGGTTCGATTAATCCCGCCTGTTGTGCACCGCCTACTTCTCAAAACGTCGTTGTTGTTCAGAGAGTTGACCACCGTGTGCGGACGGTCAGACTCCGGGGGTCGTCGTTTCTTTTTTTCGCCGAAGTGAACCGAGGCGCAGATTCTATAAAAATATGAAAGATATAATATCTATGTATAATCTAAATGTTTGTATACTCAACGCAAGTGTTGCATTGGTTTAATAATTGACTGCATGTACAGAATATATCCGTGAGGAGGAGCAGCTGCAGAGGCTTCAGTCTGCAGCCTCACGTCAAGGCCCTCCTAGTGGTCACCTATAGGTACTGCAATTCAACTGCTCTCCCTTGATTACAGCAGAGGTCTACTACACGTTTTGGGCTCTGGCTGCCTGTGAGTGTGTCAGTGTGTGTTTGTGTGTGTGTGTGTGTGTGTGTCTATGGGATGATGCATGATATGTGTGTGTGTTTGCAAAGGCTGCACGATTCGGAGGAATTTGGGGACCCCCTTGAAAATGAGATGCTGCATCTCAAGGGGGCTATCCTGTAATAGATGAATCACAAATTAGGATAATGTTTTGTTTTTTTTAAACTTATATTTTTGGCCTTTTTGCCTTTTATTTGATTGGACAGCTGATGAGAGACAGGACATGTGGGGAGTAGAGAGTGGGGGAAGCATGCAGGAGATGGTCAACCGGCCGGGAATCAAACCGGCGACCCCTGCGATGAGGACTGTAGCCTCTGTATGTGGGGCGCTTAGACCTAGCGGTCTAAGCGCCCCACATACAGAGGCTACAGTCCTCATTGTAATGTTTTTCTTCAGCTATAGAGCAACATTTATTTGCAGTCTCATCAGGAGTCGGTTAAATATCTTCCTCTTCATGTTGTTGTGGACATTTGTCTGAACACTGCTTGAACATTTGTGCAGAAGGATTTATCTTTTAAAGGGAATCAAAACAAACGTCTGCTGTTTGGTTCTTCTAGCCTTGCAGGAATTGTTTGTGACTTTGCAAGGTGCAATGGTTGCTCAACATTTGGATGACAATGCATGCAGCAATGAACATGCAGACACATTCAGCATGTTTATACACCTTGTGGAGCAAAACTAGAGCTGCAAGAACTTAAGGTGCATTTCAACCAAGAGTTCCAGGTTTTTTTTTTAGCCCCCTGAAAGTCCTGGGACCTTTTGAAAAGTACTACCTGCCTAGCAGGGGCTTTTTATAGGGGGAGATTATCTACCCCTGAACTAAATGTTAGACCCTGGGTCCACCGGTCGAATAGCATGAAGTTCAGGGGTAAAGTTAAAGGAGAGTTCCAGCTATGCTCCATGCATGTAAACATAAACTTCTGATGCATTCATAGCTTCCTGTTTTTTCCAGAACTCAACTTTAGTCCCTCTTGCATGCAGCACCAGGAAAGCGTTGAAGCTTACTTTGATGTTTCATCGTTTTGCTGCTGCAGAAACATGTTCAATGAAAACTGCTCAGACGTTCTCAGACGTGAAGTCGCTTCTTGATTCCGATCTGTCGTGCAGCCTTTCTCACACACACACACACACACACACACACACACACACACACACACACACACACACACACACACGTTACGTGGCGTGTGTGTTGACATTGTGGTCAATTGTCAGAGAAGACGCCCATGTTCTCCTTGTTGTGTGTACTGAGCCAATCACATCCTCTCCACTCTGTTCCACATGAAAAGAACTGGATATATTTAGTTTATTATTGTTATTATTATTATTATTATTATTATTATTATTATTATTATTATTATTATATTAATTACTGTTGTTTATATTTAGATCCAGTTATTTGTCCCCGCTGCAGTTTCTTCTTATTTATTACGACTGCTGTTCTCCCTCTGAAGACTTGACCCATCCATTCGAGATGTTTCTTGTGTGTTGGTTGGTGTGTGTGTGTGTGTGTGTGTGCGTTTTTGTCGTGTTTTCTTGGCTCAAACACGTAAATGCTTTTGTAACCTGTAAGCCTTCGATGTGCCTCTCTATAGAAAAATAATCTGTTGTTATTAAGACGACGCGGGGATCTCAGCTTCCTCCCTCCCTCCTTCCTCTCTCTCTGCACGCCCTCCTCTTCCCACCTCTACGTGTGTGTGTGTGTGTGTGTGTGTGCTCATCATGTCGTTGCCTTCCTTTTCTCTCACTGTTGTTTCTGATAGATCTGCCTGCAAAGAGCTCGCCTTTAGTTGTTATGCAAGTCCTGCTCTAATGTTGAAAACCGGAAGCTTGAAGTGCCGTACGTGACCTGGCTTCAGCGTGTCGTCTGAACAATTGCACCATATTTAGTTTCTGGGTTATCTCTTCATGTTTCCTGTCTTGACTCTGAGCTGGTCTTGCTCAGTTGCCGCTGTTGAAGTTGTTGATGGTTGCTTAAAGGCTCAGTCTGTGATGTTAGAGAAGATGACTGTGCAGAGCTTTGACAGACCGTCTTGAATATATGTCTTTTATTTGCAGCAGTATTTTGAATAAAACTGTTCAGGAGTGAAAAATGTCAAGAAATCTGAAAGTAGTCCAACGTGACAAACCTCCAACTCTCCCTCTGCTAAGCCCCTCCCACGATGCGACCAATGCCGGTCATGCAAACTGAGTGGATTCTGCAAGTTTGTACAGAGACGCTGTGATTGGCTGGTTACTTGCAGGCGAATCCTGATTGGTTGTTTGATTCAGCCTGCACCAGTTTTTGAAATAAAATAATATATGGACAGGTCAGCTCTCACAAACGCACATTTATTTAAAGGAACATCTCCATTAAATATTGTTAGTGACATGCAGTGATCAAAGTTTGTAATTTCAACCAAAGTCATGATGAGATAACGTCACCTACTGTAGCTTTAATGTCCAGAGATGACAAAATGTGACTTTTTCTTAATTGTAGGAATTTTTAAACAGAAATATTAGACAGCAGTAACTGCATTAATTGATTCCTTCTTTCTTTCACTACCTAGCAAGTCATTTATCCGCAGTTTAGTGCAAAGTATGAAGTGTTCAGTCACGAATTGCTACAAGACAGTTTTTCTTTGCGAATATCTGCACTTAGGCTCGATCGAAAAGTAACGCAACAAGACCTCAAAACTAAAACTGATATGTTAAAGATGCTCCAACGCTCAGAGGAGCTAAGATGACCTGCAGAGGGAGGATTCATTGAGCAGTTTGATCTTCTCTTAAAGCTCCAGTAAGGAACTTTTAACTAATCCTTTAAAGGAAAGAGATAAAAAGAGGTGCTCCACTTTGTCCACAGGGGGCGCCAAAGTCCAAAACAAAGCTGCAGACAGCTGATGAGTGCAGCTGCAAGTCTCCTCTCTGATGTTGTGACAGGTTTATGAAGCAGTAGTTTATTTTGAAAAATCCATCTGTGCCATGCATCACAGCAGCAACTTGTAAATAACTCATCTGTAGTTTGGTGCAAAGTAGGAAGGATTCAGTTAATATAAGACAGTTTTTCCTTGCAGAGATCTGCACTTAGACTGGATCAGAAAGTAACACAAGACCACAAAACTACAAAAATTATATATTATATGTAAAAGATGCTCAAACACAGAGTACAGTTTCTCTGTGAATCGATCATTGAGGCAATTTATCCGCTCTTAAAGCTCCTGTAAGGAGTTTTTAGCTAACCTTGGAAAAGACTGAAATTAACACTGAAGTTTCTTTATGATCCATAAAAGCAAACAAGACCATCAGTGATGAGATTAACAACTTCTCTGCACATGCTTTTAATCCCTGAAACTGCTGCTGCTGCGGTGGGTCAGGTGTCACATGGAAAGCTGCCAAAATGTGCTTTTTTTTCATCTTCCATGGTAAAATTCTCAATGGATGAAGCATTTTCCAGTGAAAAAAAAGCAGGATGAGGAGTTCTTTTGAAAAACAGAACGGTCACAAGTGCAGGAGAAAATCAGGAAATAGATACGATGCTCCACTTTGTCCACAGGGGGCGCCAAAGTCCAAACAAAGCTGCAGACAGCTGATGAGTGCAGCTGCAAGTCTCCTCTCTGATGCTGTGACAGGTTTATGTAACAGTAGTTTATTTTGAAAAACAAGAGTCATGCACAACTGTATTATTTGAGTTCCCTCTGTGCCATGCATCACAGCAGCAACTTGTAAATAACTCATCTGTAGTTTGGTGCAAAGTAGGAAGGATTCAGTTACTATAAGACAGTTTTTACTTGCAGAAAATCTGCACTTAGACTGGATCAAAAAGTAAAAAAACAAGATGTATTATATGTAAAAGATGCTGAAACACTCAGAGCAGCTGAGAGAGTACAGTTTCTCTGTGGATAGATCATTAAGGGAATGTATCCACTCTTAAAGCTCCTGTAAGGGATTTTTAACTAACCTTGGAAAAGACTGAAATTAACACTGAAGTTTCTTTATGATCCATAAAAGCAAACAAGACCATCAGTGATGAGATTAACAACTTCTCTGCACATGCTTTTAATCCCTGAAACTGCTGCAGCGGTGGATCAGGTGTCACATGGAAAGCTGCCAAAATGTGCTTTTTTTTCATCTTCCATGGTAAAATTCTCAATGGATGAAGCATTTTCCAGTGAAAAGAAAGCAGGATGAGGAGTTGTCTTGAAAAACAGAACGGTCACAAGTGCAGGAGAAAATCAGGAAATAGATACGATGCTCCACTTTGTCCACAGGGGGCGCCAAAGTCCAAACAAAGCCGCAGACAGCTGATGAGTGCAGCTGCAAGTCTCCTCTCTGATGCTGTGACAGGTTTATGTAAGAGTAGTTTATTTTGAAAAACAAGAGTCATGCACAACTGTATTATTTGAGTTCCATCTGTGCCATGCATCACAGCAGCAACTTGTAAATAACTCATCTGTAGTTTGGTGCACAGTAGGAAGGATTCAGTTACTATGAGACAGTTTTTACTTGCAGAAAATCTGCACTTAGACTGGATCAAAAAGTAAAAAAACAAGATGTATTATATGTAAAAGATGCTGAAACACTCAGAGCAGCTGAGAGAGTTTAGTTTCTCTGTGGATAGATCATTAAGGCAATTTATCCACTCTTAAAGCTCCTGTAAGGGATTTTTAGCTAACCTTGGAAAAGACTGAAATTAACACTGAAGTTTCTTTATGATCCATAAAAGCAAACAAGACCATCAGTGATGAGATTAACAACTTCTCTGCACATGCTTTTAATCCCTGAAACTGCTGCTGCTGCGGTGGATCGGTGTCAAATGGAAAGCTGCCAAAATGTGCTTTTGCTTCATCTTCCGTGGTAAAATTCTCAATGGATGAAGCATTTTCCAGTGAAAAGAAAGCAGGATGAGGAGTTCTTTTGAAAAACAGAACGGTCACAAGTGCAGGAGAAAATCAGGAAATAGATACGATGCTCCACTTTGTCCACAGGGGGCGCCAAAGTCCAAACAAAGCCGCAGACAGCTGATGAGTGCAGCTGCAAGTCTCCTCTCTGATGTTGTGACAGGTTTATGTAACAGTAGTTTATTTTGAAAAACAAGAGTCGGGTATGAGTCATGATCTTCTCCTCGTGAGCAACAAATCAACGACACAGCGTCATTAAGATTCTCTAATTTCAGACTGAGCCTTTCACAAACTGCAGCAACCGGCCCGCTTTCCTTTAACCCTTTACACCATGATCCATCAGGTCTCACAACCTTTACCCGACTGTCCTCCACATCTCTCTAGAAAGTTCCTCGAAATGATATTTACAGACTGAACTCTGGCGCTTGAAGCTTCCTTTTCTCTGAAGCGACTGTACTGAACTCTCACCCTCTTCTTTTTACTTCCTCCAAACACTAGAAATGAAACCTTTCACCACTTCTGATTCCTCTAAACTCACATGATGCACATTCCTGGACGAGGCGTTTGTTGTTGTAGGCGCTTTTCTTTCTGCCCGCTCCTCACGCTCGTCACTCGTTTGTGTATTTTAGCATCAGGAGGAAAAGAATCCTCTTGTGGAAACTCTAATTTTTATTCTTACATAATGACGTGAGCTGATACGAGTCCACACCTCGCCTCAGCAGAGCGAAGAGGCCGATCAGGTGCGGCACGACCTGTCCTGATTTGCACGCCCGCTCCACCTGCTGCGTTCTATTCTCTGGAAAAGACCTCCGTGAACCCCTCGAGGACCTCGTGATGAGCCGCGTCCTCTTTGTGAGGAAAGATAATCAGCGTCATTTTCTCTAATTTGGCTATTACGAGGAGAACAGTGAGCGCTCTCGAGGGCCGGCTGAGGGGACAGGAAGTCTCTGAGGAGGGGGGACAGCGTGTGCAGGCGAAGGCTTCAGCTGATGATTAGTTTCATTATGTATTGATTAGCTGTTTATTCTCTCTATGTTTGATTAAATAAGAAGAGAGAGAAGAGACTCCTTACATCCAGAAACCATCCCCCCGTGTTTCCTCTCTTGCATGATCTCACAGCAGAGATTCAGGTGTGTGTTGAGTCTGTCTTTAAAGTGCCTAACGATGCATCTCTGTAGTGCACATTCTGTCTTTGTGATGAAGCTTAACCTCGGTGTGTTGGGACACTGCATGTTGCAAGAAGCTGAGGAGAGAAAACTGTGACCATGAAAGGATGCAGGATGTTTGGGGTCTGCAGCTTTAAGGCTGGAGTGTGGAGTTAAGAGGTTCTGACTTTTACTGCAACGCTACGAGAAGCCATCTGTTATCTGTGTTTGTTTGCATCCAGGTAGTAGAGCCTCATGGTCAAATTCCACCAGATCCATGTCCAGTCCGTGTCTGATCCTTCACAGCACCAGATCTGATAGGTTTCTATTCGAGTCAGTGTGTTAACTTCCACTGGATCCGCTCCGTTGTGTTCCAGCTGCATCTCTGATCCGGCAGGTTGGAACGCAACCGATCCGACTAACCCATGGTTGCAACAGGAAATAAAACAGCAGTCCAATCCTCTTCAGTAGTTTCTGATACCATGTGTTTTGTAGATTTCATGGAACTTTAAAGAAACAAAGCTTTAGAAAAAAAAAAGCATCAAATTTACAGTTTCTGTTTTTAAACTTAAGAGAGAGAGAGAGGAGAGGTGAAGTGACATAGAAAGAAGACGAAGCGAGTCGGCACTCCTGATGAAAACAAAGCAGAGAAACAGAAATATGAGACACCATACAACAGATTAAAGGCCAAATTCCACCAGATCCATGTCCGGTCTGTCCGATCCTTCACAGAGATCTGATAGGTCTCTATTCTAGTCAATGTGTTAACTTCCACTGGATCCACTCCGTTGCGTTCCGTCCTGCGTCTCTGATCCGGCAGGTCGGAGTCCTCCGGATCAGATACACAAGACTTCTATTTGTTGCCGGATGCCGGAGCACGACGCATCAATCTCAACAGAGCAGATGGAGCGGGACAGGAAGTCAGGTTTCACCAAAACAAAATGAAAACATCCGGTTAATTTTCAGAATAAAACACTCTGTGTTATCACCAGATCGTATTTCACTTAACTACAACAACAAACCAAAGTCATGATGAGCGGAGCCAGGCCTGGAGTCAACAGGTCAGAGGTTTTCAGAGGACCGGAAAGACAACATGGATGAGGAGAGGAGGAGGAGGAGAATCCTTGATTCAGTGATTACCGCGGGGAAAACCTCGGTCACATGACTCCAGCTGTCTGGCGGTCCAGCTGATGGATGAGAGAGCACGGAGACAGACCGGACACAGATCTGGTGGAAGTCCCTTGTAATAGCGATACAGCAGCAGCCTTTAAAAGGAGCTGCAGTGCCACCTAGAGGCCGATGGCTGCATTACAGCTCAGACACGACACATGACCGACATCTCGTTGAACTGATTAATAATTATGGAGTCATGGTGACAACATCTTATTGTTACGCCCACATCGCTGTAGCTTATGCGAAGGTTTGGGTTTTTTTTTAAGTTATATTTTTTGGCCTTTTTGCCTTTATTTGATAGGACAGCTAAAGAGAGACAGGAAATGTGGGGAGTAGAGAGCGGGGGGAGGACATGCAGGAAATGGTTGACCGGCCGGGAATCGAACCAGCGACCCCTGCAACGAGGTCTATAGCCTCTGTATGTGGGGCGCTTAGACCGCAAGGCCACCAGCGCCCCTTATATGAAGGTTTTAAGGAGAAATAGACAGATTTAGATTCTCTTGTCCTCCAAAAATATCTTCTAACACAAAGAAATGAACATGAACATTCTCTGATTTGTCAGATACTAAAATATATTTCTCTTGCAACCTAATTCAAGTTTCAGCATTGCAACAACTTCCAAAGAAGTTAAAGTGTCCTGAAAGATGCGAGCTAACTTATCCAAGCACTAGTTTATATGTCTGCATCAAATTGACAACATAGCCTGACATGCACCTCCTCCAAAATGCAACTACATGTCGATACAGCGTGGACTGCAAGCCCTGTGATTGGTCGACTGCACTTCCTGAATCACATACATTAAATCCCCTCCAACATCTCGTCTCTATCCTTCCCTGTAATCATTCCTGTACGATAAACAACAACCTTTATCTGCTCTAAATTAACTTAGCAAGAGAACACACTGCCCTCTAGTGTTTCGGCATGGTACTGCAGAGCGACACGACACATATAAACCATGCTTTAGCTGGATGTGGTGCCCTGAAACACAACAAATGATTGCTCTTATGTGAGGATTAACACTCTCCAGCTGTTTAAAGTGATATTAATTCATTGGTTTGTGCACTTAATGTTTTTTGAGAAGTTGTTGTCTGACGTCTGATCCTCATAACTCCTCAAACAGCTCTGACTCTCCTGGTCTCAGTTTCCTGCCCGTCTCATGGCGTTATCCTGCATGTGTGTGTGCGTGAGCCTGTCCTCGTGCTGCAGCATTATCTCCTCTCTGCTGTTCTTTTCCGTCTCAGTCTGTGTTTTCTTTGTGAGCCTTCATACATGTCTGCCTGCATGTGGGAACTCCCGCCTGTTGTCTATTTGCGTGTCGTGGTCACCTGCTGAGTAAACCTCTGCGGCTCGGGGGTCATCGGGGGCAGGACGTCCGAGTGGAAACTGTCGTTAACGCGGGGATTATTGTCACATCCCATCACGACTCCCCTCTTAACCTCGGGGTCTAAATGAGCGCCCAACAACAGGCACGTATTCCTGGATGAAGAGTCAGAAACATCCAGAAGTGGAGCGGGTTTTACTGGAACCAGACGACATGCTTTAATTGTGTCTGACAGGGAAAGAGGAAATTAACTTCCTCATCCTCAAAGTGTGTCAGGAGATGAATCAAAAATATCAAAACGTGTATTTCACTTCCCTTTACAGACTGCTTCTGCCAGATTTCTGCAGCATTATATGAAGTGTAAATCTGTCGTGTGTGTGTGTGTGTGTGTGTGTGTGAGCCGCGCTGAGGTTTCTTGATTTTCTGCACAGGCCTCTCCTGGAGCTGCGTGTGCGTGGACGTGGACGTGGAGCTTTCTGTGTCTCTGGTAAACTGCTGGTCCACACAGCCGTGCATCCGTACGTACGTGACTCTGATGTTGCCGTGTCGTGTTCTTTTACTCCGGGTCGGGGATCTGCGTGTTTTTTTCAGATTAACATGAATCCAGAGATGCTACTGTACGTGGACGAGGGTCTTTCGTTGCTGTCGGGGTGGGTTACGGGAAAGGGTCGCCATGGCTCGTTGCCCCATGGGAAGTGAAGTTCTCACCATATTTACACATCTCTAAAGCCTCTGCTAAAGACTGATGACTGTTCATTTAGAGCTCAATGAATTTCTATGAATATTTTAGATTGCTCAAACTGATTATGTGCAATTGTAATGATGGAAATTCAATAAAAAAGAGGTATTTTTACACAATATTCTCAGTGTGTGCTCTGTGGACTCGGGTGTCTTTTATTTTGGCGGGATGAAGAGAAAGGTTCAGAACTTTAAAGGTGACATATCATGCAAAACTGACTTTTTAATGGTTCTTTACCTGAAATATGTGTCCCTGTCTACAAACCCCCCGAGAATGAAAAGAATCCATTCTGCCCCTGTTCTGATTTCTCCCCCTTTCTGTAAATGTGTGCTGAAACCAGCCGTTTCAGACTTCCGTGTTTTTGTTACGTAACAACAATATCCGGTCTGTCACGGAGTCAGAGTTCGGAGCTTGTTCAGCCCATAGACTTTATAAAATAATACTGAATCCCTCCCCCATTTTTCATTACCTGCACAAATGTGTGCTAACTAGGAGCTTAGGAGGGAGGCATGCTAGTTGTAGGCTGTCTTAATAAACACAAAGGTCGGTTTTACTCCCCACGTCTGCAGATTTGAAGATCTAGTGGATGATTTTTATTTGTCATGGATAAGTGCTAGCGCTAATTAGCATAGCCACATAGCTATAGGTTCATAGCTGTAGCTGTAGCTGTAGCTGTGTACCAAGACACACGTCGACATACTGACAATTAAAACAACAAGAAACACTAAATCTGTGACCAATCCTTCATAAAAGGTCCTGCTGCCTTTCTGGCAGAGGTCGGTTTTACTCCCCACGTCTGCAGATTTGAAGATCTAGTGGATGATTTTTATTTATCATGGATAAGTGCTAGCGCTAGTTAGCATAGCCACATAGCTACATGTTCGTAGCTGTGTACCAAGACACACGTCTACATACTGATAAATAAAACAACAAGAAACACTAAATCTGTGACCAATCGTTCAGAAAGGTCCTGCTACAGGCGCCTCTCCGTCAGGATCAGATTCAGAGGGTTGAAGTAACGTGATCTCTGAGCAGCCGTGTATATTCAGCCAACATGTAAACATTAGATCAACGTGCTGGAGAGCCGAGGCACATCCACTTCCTGAGGGGGCGTGGTCAGAGGGAAAACAGAGTGTTCTGATGAGGAATGAAGAAGAGGACTTTTCAGGCATGCCAAAATCTGATTTCTAAGTGTTTTTTTGAGCATAAACTTTAAAGACATGTTTTGGGGACCTCTTAGACCAATATATGTTGATGAAAAAAGCGTGATATGTCCCCTTTAAAGGAACAATGACGTAAAAAACGGCGTTTAAGTATTTAAACTTCACGTCTTCACTACCAACACATTTAGACTTTTTAATGCTGGTTATTTACATGTTATTGCTTGAAAAGCTAGAAAAAGTAAAAACCTTCTACTTCACATCGGCAGGCCTGTACGGAAGAGGATTAGGGCCACTGAAAAAAAAAAAATTAAAGTCCAATTTTTTTTTTTTTTATTATTACTCTGAGATTAAAGTCAGAATTCTGAGATTAAAGTCAGAATTCTGAGATTAAAGTCAGAATTCTGACTTTAATCTCAGAAATCAGAATTCTGACTTCATTCTCAGAAATCAGAATTCTGAGAATAAAGTCAGAATTCTGACTTTATTCTAAGAATAAAAAAAAATAAAAAAAATTTGACCTTATTTTTTTTTTTTTTCAGTGGCCCTAATCCTCTTCCGTAGGCCTGAGGTCTTTTTGTGACAAAAACTTTTATAAACATAAACCAACATCAGACCAATCATGAAATGTGTTTAAATCTGAGTGATAAAGGCTCATTGTGAGGCAGTTTTTAATAATTTCACATCATTGTTGCAAAATACGTTAATCTGGATGAAAGAAATCGACCAAATGGTGAAGAGAACAAGCATTTAAATCTCAAACATGAGTCACTTTCCTTTTATTTCTGACATTAAAGCAGAAATATTTGATTGAGGATACCCACAAAAAATTATCGACTGTTAATTGGAATATTTTATTTGTCATTCTGATTTAATGACAGTTAAAAGTTGCTTTCTTTTCTTAATTCATTAATTTTTTTAAGTCATTATTTTGGCATTTCCAACTTTATTGACAGGAAATGTCAGTAGCAGAGTGCGGGGGGAAGACGTGCAGCAAAAGGCCAAGTATGTAGTCAAACCAGCGACTGCTAGGCCAACAGTGCACCAAAAGTTGCTTCTTTAATTATCAAAAAGTTCACACATTACAGCACAACAGGTGATAGCATGCAGGCTGCATTCACAGACAGAAGAGGAAGAACCAAAGATGCATAGCTGCAACAAGCTGACGAGATTAAAAATGGCGTCCCCTGTGTGGATGTTTTCACCGTTTCAGAACAGGACTCGGCTGCAACGTGCAAAACATTTATTTATGTTTCATTTGCAAGGACCGTGCATATAAAGAGATAAAATGACCGTCTTAGAGAAAGTGGTTAAGTGTCCATAGACATTGAAATACATGAAGTATGCGAGGCAAACAAGAAGCAGCATGAGGCTAATGTTGTTATCCATGCTGCATGTTTTTGGTTTTACACGATTCAATTTCTTAATCCGGATTAATCACAATTTAATTGAACATTTGTTATCTGTTGTAAATGTAACTTAAAGGGATATTTTCTAAGTTCTTAATACTCTTTGCAACATGGGAGTGGACACATATGCTTGATTTATGATTATTTTTACAATCCAAAAAGATGACAAACACTGTCCAGAGAATTCTGCAGAGTTACCTTAAATGTACTACATGCTCAGAAAAAAAGATTGAAGAGTTTGAACTGTTCTTAGTTTTTTTAAGTAAAGCAGAATTTTAATATTTGTGCATTTTTTTAGTCACTTAATCTTAGCCTTTCTGACCCTCAGTTGTGCATAAATTATGTGTTTTTAAATACGAAAATATAGTAAAAGCTTCTGAATGTCATTATTTAAGTTGGGCATAGATCTAAGCAACATGTTCAAATGCTCTTAATCTGCAGACTTTGCTACATAGCTGAAATAAAACTCCACAAATTCTAACGTGTGTTTTGATCTGTGTATCTCCAAGTCGTCTGCCTGTTATCTGTTGCAAATGTAACTTAAAGGGATATTTTCTAAGTTCTTAATACTCTTTGCATTTTTTTAGTCACTTAATCTTAGCCTTTCTGACCCTCAGTTGTGCATAAATTATGTATTTAAATACGAAAATATAGTAAAAGATTCAGTAATCTTGTCTGTTTCGTGCATCAGGTTATTTTGGTTATCAAAAAAGTACATCCTGTGTCTCTGATTTAACATGAAGCATGCACCTGCAACAAGAAGCTTCTGAATGTCATTATTTAAGTTGGGCATAGATCTAAGCAACATGTTCAAATGCTCTTAATCTGCAGACTTTGCTACATAGCTGAAATAAAACTCCACAAATTCTAACGTGTGTTTTGATCTGTGTATCTCCAAGTCGTCTGCCTGGTTCCGTCTCCTCTTTGTGTCCGTCTGTCTGTCTCTGTTTTGCTGTAGCGACCTTGGTCTGCTGTGTTTGGGTTTAAACTCTCCTCTGCTGTCCAGAGAAAAGTCACGTAGTGCAGCAGCTTTAAAGCGGGGTGCTGCAGAGCTGGGAACTGGACCCATTGACCTTCTGCACACGTACAGTATTGAGGATATTGCGTGCACAAAAAAAAAAACAACAGAAAATAAAAACACTGAATCTCCTGAAAAACAAAAGCAGAGATGAGAGAGTGAGGCGCTCCGAAGAAACAAAACAAACCCAGCACAATGTAAACAGAGTGCTGCGAGCTGATTGGACGAGAGCGCAGGGAGCCCTGCGACAAAGCAAACTACCTGTTGTTGCTTTTCTCTCTCACACACC
Source organism: Notolabrus celidotus (assembly GCF_009762535.1). Classification (NCBI taxonomy): domain Eukaryota; kingdom Metazoa; phylum Chordata; class Actinopteri; order Labriformes; family Labridae; genus Notolabrus; species Notolabrus celidotus. The sequence continues at coordinate 31,083,615 of NC_048289.1, forward strand.
ACCTGCTCTCGCACAGACAGGGTGTTTTGACGCACATCCCCCCCCCCCCCTCCCCTGAAGGCAGCTCCTCCACTTTAAAGTCTGAGGTGGATATTTTTGGCTCTTTGCTGCAGCGGCGCACAAACTCTTCCTTCCCCTCACGACCATCTCCACGACTCTGAGGAGCAAAGTTCATTCTGCAGTTTAGAAAACATCATCCTGCGTTCTTGGAAAGCAGAATCAAACTCTGACGTGTGGCGGGTTTATGTTTGTTATATATGAAGAGGAGGACTGTCTGTCAATCAGACTGCCTCACGCCTCTGAGTCACTTTGTGGAAACCAAGCCGGCTCTGCAGGCCGAGGTCAGGGTCAGAGGTCGAGGCTGAGATGCCCCGACACTATCCTGTGTCACTGGAATGCTGCGGGGAGTATTTTTAACACACTGTAACCGGCTGCTTTTTGATGCTCCGACAATGTTTTCTTCTTGATCCTGCAGCGTCACCAAGTTTCCTTTTACTACTCCTGAGACACAACACCTTCACCCAGACTCTATTTACTGTCTGACTGATGCACAACACTTTGATCTGTGTTTAAAGATCAATCACTTCAGACTCTGACGATCAAAGTCAGAGGAATACTTTTAGATTGGTTTCCAAAATGTACTGATGCAAACAGAAGTTAAAGGCACTATAAGGAACTTTAGGTAACAGAGCAGATCCAGTCCCATCTTCCAGACAGGACTCAGTCTGATCTCATCTTAATCCACCATGAGCAGAGCACTTTGCAGCATTTAGCAAGTTACAGTGGCAAGGACAAACTTCCTTTAACAGGCAGAAACCTCCAGCAGGACCAGACTCATGTTAGACACACATCTGCTGAGACCGTGTTGGAGAGAGGGATAGAGGGAGATGAAGAGAGAGAGAGAGATGATAGTGGGGAGACGGATAGTAGTAGTTGTAGCAGCTGGAGTCTGGACCACGTCCACAGCAGCAGAGATCCAGAGGAACCTACGAGACAAGGGAGCTCAGGGACTCCAGAAAGGTCTATGAAAAGAGAAAAGAGAGGGAGACCAGAAGAAAGAAAAAGAGGAGAAGAAATGGTGAAGGAAGAGAGAAGAAGAGAGAGAAGTGAAGAAAGAAAGAAAGAATGAAAGAAAGAAAGGAGGACAGAAAGAACGAAAGAAAGAAAGAAAGAAAGAAAGAAAGAAAGAAAGAACAAGAGAGAAAGAAGGACAGCAAGGAAGGAAGGAATGAAAGAAAGAAGGAATAAAAAAGAAGAGAGAAAGAAATAAAGAAAGCAAGAAAGAAAAGAAAGAAAGAAAGAAAGGATGAATAACAGACCCCAAAAAAGGAATCTACAGCAGAGATCCAGAGGAACCAACGAGACAAGGGAGCTCAGGGACTCCAGAAAGGTCTATGGTTAGTACCTTTAATGGGACAGGAAGAGTTAAAGTGAGAGACAGGCAGAGAGAGGAGAGAGAGGGAAAGACAGGATCCCAGTGTGTCAGTCTAAGCCTATAGCAGCATAACTAAGACCTGGTCCAAGCCTGATCCAGCTCTAACTATAAGCTTCATCAAAAAGGAAAGTTTGAAGCCTACTCTTAAAAGTAGAGAGGGTGTCTGCCTCCCGGACCCTGACTGGTAGATGATTCCAAAGTAGAGGGGCCTGATCACTGAAGGCTCTACCTCCCATACTACTTTTAGAGACTGTAGGTACGATGAGCAGGCCTGCATGTTGGGAGCTTAGAGTTCTAGAGGGGTCACTATGAGCTCTTTCAGTCTCGCACCCTGAAGTGTCTCTGCTCAGAGT
>NC_048289.1:31090402-31094277 GCF_009762535.1 Notolabrus celidotus
ATTTTCTATGGAGGGCCACTCCACAAGCCTGTTAGGGTTTTTTTTGGCCCCTCCTGCACATAACATGTTAGTGCAGGGGTGTCCAAACTTTTTTCAAAGAGGGCCACATTTGATGTTGTCAGAGTACCTCAGGGGCCAGTGGCTCCAACTGAGACTTAGGAATCTTAAAAGTTATATATGAAATCTCTATTTAATAACAATTATTTTACATTTTCTCTCAATAAATCAGTAACTAGGAAGTCCTCAGTTCTCCACAAGCCATGTACACATTAGCAAACTTTATCTTCTTCTGGAGGAAAATGGTCGGGCAATGTGGGAAAAATATTGTCTCATTATTTTTCTGTGGCAGGATCACGATCTGGATTTCATCACACTTCTTTTTCATGTTGTTTCTTAGACTTTTCTGACCAGCAGACAACATTTAAGAACTAAACAAATATTTTCCTGCGTTCTGAACAATTTTTATGCACCAAATTTTGCCTTTTCTGCACAATTTCATAATTTTGATCTTGTCTTGTGTCCTCTTTTGTGTCTTCTGAACTTTTAGTGTTCATAAATAACATTTCCACATCATGATGAAAACATTAATTTGAAAACCTGTCAGCTTTAAGAGTTCTTGTGTTTCTTCTTTATTGCCATCTTGCAGAATTCCCAGAGCTTTGGCTTTATACAAGTAGTCCATATGAAGCTGTTTGAGACGTTTCTGGATTGACTTTAGTTTTGTGTGTGCGCTTGAAGGAAACTGCAAATGTACAGTTGATTCAGAATGTGATTAATTTCTGTGATATAAACAACACAATTTAAGATGTAAGCTTGGGGGCCATAAATAAATGGACCTTGGGCCGCGATTGGCCCCCGGGCCGTACTTTGGACACCCCTGTGTTAGTGGTTCATTTTATTATTGAATTGGGGAACTGGCACACTGACACACTGGGATCCTAGCTCACCTTCTTCCCCCCAACCCCTTCATCACTTACTTTAACTCTGCCTGTCCCATTAAAGTTACTAACCATAGACCTTTCTGGAGTCCCTGAGCTCCATTGTCTCGTAGATTCCTCTGAGCTGCCGTAGACGTCCTCCTGCTGCGGACGATCTGGACTCCAGCTGATACGGACGTGCTGGACTCCAGCGGCAACAGCTTCTACGACTCGTCTCATCACTATCACCTCTCTCTCTTTTACTCCCCTCTATCTGTCTCTCCAGACCCAACTCGGTCGAGGCATGATGGCTGTCTAACATGAGTCTGGTCCTGCTGGAGGTTTCTGCCTGTTAAAGGAAGTTTTTCCTCTCCACTGTAACTAGCTAAATACTGCGATGTGCAATGCTCATGGTGGATTAAGGTGGGGTCAGACTGAGTCTTACCCTGTCTTGGTGTTGGGTCTCTGTTCATAATTTGACATAGTGTGGTCTAGACCTCCTATGTGTGTAAAAGCGTCTTGAGATAACGTTTGTTGTGATTTGGCGCTATACAAATAAAGATTGATTGATTGATTGATATCTGTTATATCTTGGCTCATGATATTGAACATGCAATGTTCCTTTTGATATGTGATATGTGCAATAAATACCATTTAAAAAATGGTTAAATTTAGCAGGATGAGAAAACTGAACTCTGAAAATCAATAAAGAGAAGACAGCAAAACTTCAATTAGTAGCCCCAGGCCTTTATTTGGAACAATCAGTGATCTCACCAGGCCTTTATTTGCGACAGGCTTCAAAATGAGGCAGGCTTTTATTCATTTTTGTTGTTATTTCTGCCTTTATTTGCATCTTTGAAACTAACACAAGTAGTTAAGTTCCCCCAGTGCATGAACTTCTTCACATTCATCCTCATCAACTCATAGAAGACTGTAACGGCCAATTTCCACCAGATCTGTGACCGGTCCATCTCTGATCTGTCACAGCATCGAATCTGATAGGTTTCTATTCTAGTCAATGTCTTAACTTCCACTGGATCCGCTACTGGATGTTTGGTTTCTCTATTGATTATTCATTTCAGCAGCAAAAAAGTGGCAGCATGACTTTAATCTCCAAAACTGCACAGAAGTGGTATTTTTACTGACAGTCAAAATGTGATAAAGCTGGTAAAACAAAGATCACTCTTTAAACGGACAATCTCAGCAGCTCTTTATCTTTAACAAAGGGCTTTTAATGCAACTGTGTCTTATTATTTAACAGTGATAACATATTGCTACAGTCACTGAACGAGGAAGCAACACACAAGAATAAAGTTAGATTTCATCTGTAGCTACAAATCCACGTGTGTGAGGGGCGCTCACTCTGCCTACTCGTTAAGTTTGGTGGGGCAATCATCCCAGAGCAGAGTCAGGTGTGTGTGTGTGTGTGTGTGTGTGTGTGTGTGTGTGTGTGTGTGTGTGTGTAGCTGATTGGCCCTGATTGAGTCCAGGTGTGAGGAGCCCCTGAGTTTCAGCAGCTCTGTGCTGCCTCATTGTCTCACCTTCAGAGACAGTGAGCGCTTCTCTCTGTGTGTTTGCGTGTCATCAAGGTGTGTGTCTGCGTACGCACAAATGTTACCTTTCTACCTAATTTCACCCAAGACTTTCTGCTCACTCTTGCACACAATGCACATAGATAAGCTGAAAACAGCCTCCTGATGCTCACAGTGTTTCTTGCAGATGTCAATTTGCAACACTTCTCCCTATATAAGTGCTTTTTTCTGGGAATTAAAGGTTAAAAAGTTGAGACGGGAAAATGCAAACATTCACTGCTGCAAGAAACAAAACACACATTGAGCTGTGCAAGAAATCAGACAAAGGCATAAGTTTGTTTCTGAATTAATCAGGATTTGGTAACACTTCAAAGTGGTGAAGTTTGCAACAAGTCTCATGTATTCAGGCAGCGGATTTGATGCAACACAATCACTGTTTGATGATGATCTGGTGGATCTGCTGCAGCTCTGCAAAAAAGGCTGAGGAGCAGCAAGCTCTACATACCGGTCAAACCTGTTAACTGGAGACTCTCAGCCGGATGCATCCCTCATAAACGTCTTTAGACCATCATTAAATATCTGATGAGGAGATTTTGAAATCTTAATAAAAACTGAACTAGTTTGCATTCCCAGGAACTCCCTCTGTGTTTCAACAGCTGTGTAAACTCCACAAACACTGACACGTTCAGCTGAAGGTCTCCAGTTTACAGGGTCACTTTTAAAACCATAACACCGGGAGAGACACATTCACGGTGGGCTGAGAGAAGACCTTTGAGAAGTACTATCCCCCTAACAGGGGCTTTTTAGGGGGGAGATTAACTACCCCTGAACTAAATTTAGACCCTGGGTCCACCGGTCGAAATGCACATAGTTCCAGGGTACAGTTCCTCCGGTCAAAAACGCCTAATCCTGCACACAGTCCTTCAACAAACCAACCTTTTGTGTATCTTCCAGTCCAGAGGTGGATCCCAGAAGTCAGAGACTGATAGTAGAGACTTGTCTTTTTGATAAAGAGTCTCAGAGTTTACTCTTATAATTTAATTTCTTCCTCTTGAAACTATTTCTGTCCAATAAGGGAGAGACAAAAGAAGAGTCTGACGTCCAGTTAGGTGCAGAAATGCATTCTTGCTTGCACTGTCGTCCAAGCAAGAAGGTTCCTAGTTTGGATCCGTGACCATGCAGAAAAGGAACCTTTCTGGGAGAGTTTGCATGTTCTACCTGTGCACGTGTTCTCTCCCACAGTCCAAAGACACACTTCTGAAAGACTGGTGACCTGTCTAGGCTGCACCCTGTTACAGCGTCCAGCCGCCAAGACTAGATGATGAATCGATACTTTGGCACACATGTTGGAGGAAAGTCAGTGAAGTATTCTGGCGCCCTTTTTGCAGTTTCAAAGTCACCTGAAGGTTGACGTTAACGTATTTCC
>NC_048289.1:31094477-31144477 GCF_009762535.1 Notolabrus celidotus
TCGCTGTCATCCATCAGAGGGTGGTGATATTCCTCCTTGCTTTTCTGGGTCCCTGGATCGCTCCTGATAATATCTGTGTTCCCGTTATTCTGCTCCTTTTTGTTGTGGAAAGAGTTTCAAACACAGGAGGAAAGTGATTTTTCAAACTGACGCATGAAGTCACTGAAATGTCGTCATGAGCGTTATGATATTACATTAGGAAGTCAGAATTTCCACTTGGTCCAGATGGGTAATAACTCATGTTAAACTGGGCCAAGCCTTCATCGTTTGTTTGATCCCTGTGTGGAAGCATCGGCATCGGAGCGGCTTCGCTGGTTTTGTCTGGCCGAGCGGGGGTCCGTGTGAAGCAGGAAGACTCTGCCTCAGCCAAAGACAAAACACTGAGGGGATCACAGGTCTGGAGCTGAGCTGGCTCTGTTTGAACGTCAGGTTCCCAGAAGCTCCCGATAAAAGCCAGCGGTTCCGGTTATAGTTCAGGAGCACAGATTGTGTTTGTGTTGCAGGTCCAAGCTTTTTTTTCTCCGGTGCATTGTTGTTTCCAGATTACACTTGCAGCTCTGAGAGTCTGAGCTGGGCTCAATCAGCTGTGCAGCGTGATGTGGAAAACACAAATAAATAGTGATAAAGAGTAAACAGTTTGGATATGATATCTCAGGGGTTTACACAGGAATAATGGAAGTTGGCCTAACATTTACCTTTGGATGTTTACTCCGCTCATACACACAGTTATTGTTTTCATAAACAGAGCTGCACAATAGAAACACAGACGTTCACCTACAGCAGAAAGAGCTGCCACACTGTTACGCTGCCGCACAATGTGCCACTATTCTTCCTTCCCCGACAGGAAGTAACCTCAATGTGCCTTTCCTGGTCACAACTTTAAATTAATAATTCAATAAATAAATGTGATATTAAATGGTGTGACCGGATGGTTACTCCTTACTTTCCCACCAGCGTCGCCCTTCAGGGACAAAGCGGTGCCACCTTCTGCGCTCAGACAAAACGCCTTTGTTCCAAAAAAAATAAATCAAAGAGGTGAGTTTCTGCAGTGCCACCCAGTTCGTCTCTCTGCTTCTCTGCATGTTTGACTTCGTCTTTATTTCTCTGTTGTGATTTCAAATAATGTCTCATAGAGGAAATATGAAACACAGATCCTGATTATAATGAGCGACTGAAACAACTCTGACTCATTTTCTCTCTTCCCCTTTCAAAATGATCGAGATTCATCAGATACCGTAACTGCTTTATGCGAGATGAATGGACACACACACACACACACACACACACACACAGAGAGAGAGGGAGAAACACAGAAGCATCATGTTCAAAGCTCAAAGTGGAGTTCTGACATCACAAGTTGACATTAGTGTCACTCTTCCTTAATGGTAGACTGAGGAATTTTCCATTCAGCCGGTTTCATGTCCAGTTTCTCTTTTTTCTGTTCAGCTGAGGAGCAGACGGGGAGCGCTGGAAGTCAAAACGTTACCAGGATGAGAAAAAATGTTTCCTCTTTCTGAGCTGAAGTCAGAACGGGGACTTGAGAACGAGTTACATAAAATCCTGATGTCTGTCATTCATTTTAAAACTTCATAACAACACACGGCCCGCTTTGAGATGAGGGAATAATACAGAAGTGGTCGTCGTCTTCTGACTCCTCTCTTCATAATGAGAGGGATTTTCTTCTTCCAGGTTCTTCAATTCAAACCATTTCTCACCTGAGACCTGATCGCCTGGATTGCTGGACTGTATCAGAGATGGTTGGGGTCCAGTAACTCCTCATATCAAGGTTCAAGGTTTCTTTATTATCCCCGGGGGGCCATTTGTCTTTTCAGTCAGCGGTGACATAAACAAAACAGTCCAACAAGTCACACCAACATCAAAACATTCAAATCAGTAGCAACATAGAAACAACAGCTATAAGGCATCGTTAAGCAGGCTAGCTGCTACCAGGACAAAAGAGTCCTGCTTTTTGGCGTTGTGAATCTGCGGCCTGAGGGAAGCCGGCAGAATTCATGAAAAAGGCATGGATGGCATGGGTCAGCCACGATGGACCAGGCCTTGCTGAGGGTCCTGGCTCGGTGAAGGCTTGACATGTCAGGCAGGGGCTTGCCCACAACCCTGCTGCATATCTTCACTATAGCCTGCTGTCTATTTTTATTTTTTAGACTTGTTGACCGGTACTAGGACACCACTGAAAAGGTTCAAAGCTAATTCTTTGGTGGGCCTTTTCACAGGCAGCGTCGACCTGATGCTCCAATGTCAGTTTGTCATCAATAAAAGTGCCAGGATATTTGTGCCTGTTCACAATGTCCACTTCTAGATCATCAATACAAACAGGGGGGAGAAGGCAGTGGGGGTCTTCTTAAAATCAATGACAAGCTCCTTTGTCTTCCCAGAGCTGATCCTCAGAAAAGAATTATTATTGCACCATTGTACAAATTCTGCCACCACAGCCTGATACCACACTTACATTTTTACCACAGTGTCAACAAGCACCCTCCCTCTCTCTCTTATTCTCCTCTATACCTCTCTCCAACACGGTCTCAGCAGATGTGTGTCTAACATGAGTCTGGTCCTGCTGGAGGTTTCTGCCTGTTAAAGGAAGTTTGTCCTCTCCACTGTAACTAGCTAAATACTGTGAGGTGCAATGCTCATGGTGGATTAAGGTGGGGTCAGACTGAGTCTTATCCTGTCTTGGTGTTGGGTCTCTGTTCATAGTTTGACATAGAGTGGTCTAGACCTGCTCTGTTTGTAAAAGAGTCTTGAGATACGTTTGTTGTAATTTGGCGCTATACAAATAAAGATTGATTGATTGAGACGGACTACTTTCTGTGGATTGATTTGACGTGTGATCAGGTTGATCCTGGGCATCCCTGTCTTGAATTAAAGACTGTTCTTATTTTGATCGATCAGCCTTCTATTCTGCTTTGATCTCTTCCATTCTGTTCCAGTCTCTTCCATTCCGTGCAATTATATCTCATTCAATTCTAACATTTTTAACACAGTGTCATCGTTGTTATGAGATTTAGACCAATCAGAACCAAGCACAAAGTGTACTAAACTTTAGAGGAGCTTTCCTTTTAGCTTAAAACCCTGAATCAGGCCTGCGTGGCTGGGGAACCAGAGAGGTCACAGGGTTCAAGTGCCGGTGTGCAGCACTGAGAGAACTGACTCTGCTGAGGTTTCCTTGAACAAGGCACCACACCCCTAACTGTTAGGGTTGCTAATGTGTGTGCAGCCGCCTCACTCTGACACCTCTACATTCATGCATGTGTGTGTTTCTAGCCCATGTGAGTATTGCATGATCACACAGCTAGTCTTCATCTTCTTCTTCACAATGATAGAACGCTGATATTTAGGAATAAAACACGTGTACCATTCAAGTTTAGCAGGTTAGCATGCAAACATAACATTAGCTGCAGAGAGGCACTACTAGTAAACAGAGTACAAACTTCTGTCTGAGTCTACCTTCTGTTTAATATCTTTTTTGTCTTCCATTTAAAGAGATGGGGGTGGGCAGGAACTGGTTCGATGGTTGATGGAGGCGGGAGGGGCTTTGCTTTTCTATTTTTGTTTATTGTTTGTTTTTGTTCTGTTACAATATATATATATATATATATATATATATATATATATATATATATATATATATATATATATATATATATATATATATATATAATAATGAAAATTAAAAAAACAAAGAACAAGCTTTTAGCGACCTGTGTGACCCCAGTGGAGACGTTCCACTGAAAACCATGAATAGAAAGTCCTCGGTGGGGCTACATAAAAAGTCACAGAATCACCAAAATCTTCAGGGTGTATCCTCTTGGAGAATTCAATGACTGCACCAAATTACGTTGAAATGAAGTGTATGAGTGTTGAGATACATCAGCTCAAATGTTTGTGTGATTTAACAAGAAAACAGAGCCTTAGCTTATAGAGCTAGAGAGCTCTGTAGCTGTCATAGAGAGGCTGAAGAGCTGTTCAAATATTAGAAATAATTATATTTTAATGTTTGTTTGATGACTGGAGTGACTTTACAGTGACTGGTTTTATCACTGACATGAGTTAAAGTCAAAGTAGTCACTAAAAGTCTGCAGAAATCCTGCAGACATTTTATATTTTTGCTTTAAAGCTCCTGTGAGGAGTTTTTAACCGGTCATGAAACAGACTGGAATTAATATTGATGCCTCTTTACGACTGGAAAAAGCAAACAAGACCGTCAACAAGAAGAGGGACTATTTCTATGAAGTCATTCTTAATGTTTGAAACACCTGGCAGGGGGTAGGTGTCAGATTAAGTGAGTAAAAGCAAGATGGCGGTTGAAAAGATAACAGGATGAGGTTTTTAGTCACTAATGTCACATTTAGAGGACAAGAGAGGAACACTTTGTCCACAGGGGGCGCCACACAGGAGCTTTAAGCACTTGGGCACAGTATGATGCTAACTTAATGCTACTTTTTATGCTAATAGATGATGATTGATGTTTAAGTGTCAGTAACATGCTTTAAAAATGATGTATAATAAAAGACTTGCATGCTTCAGTTAACTTAGGTTCATAAGAACAAAAGGCTTCAAGTTCTTAAAGTGACAGTACACATTCAGGGCAGATATTAGCCTCTGTGTGAGGCTACAAACAGAACCTAATATGCTGATAAATCTTCATTCTTGCATTCAAACATTATATTCAACATCTTTTAAGTGTTTTATTTTAAAGTAGACTTCTCTCTTGTTATTTCAGAACCAGTGAAAATGTTCAAAGTTCCTCTAAAAAGAGCAGAAATATCTTTCATGACGAGTCACACAGCAGGATTCTGATTGTCCACTGACATTTTATTGAAAAAGGAGCAATAATAATAACATGTACAATAATAATAATAATAATATTAATACAAAAATCTGTACATTCCTTTGTTTTGCAGTACATTTGGAAGACTGATACAAAATAACTGCAAAAAGGGAAGGGAGGTATTTACACATGTTGGATCTGTCACTTCTTTTTCCTCTCTTTTTTTAAAAATGGCGTTGATGCAAACTCTCGTGCAGCACGCCTCCGTCTGCACCGAGATCAGATCTTACATTCTCATGTGATGGAGAGCTTTGCAGCAGAGAACGAAGACTCAAGTAGTGTTGATGATAAAGAAGGCTGGATTAAAAGGTGCAAATTTAACATTTTTGATTCAGGTATCTAAAAGGAGGTGCATCCCATTTTTATTATCCCAAGTTGATGTTAAAATCCTCCCAGAATGCATCAGACACACAGATTACATTCTCCCTTCAGTCCAGCCAGAAGCAGAGCTCGTGACTCTTGTGCTCTTTTACAGTAAAGCCTTCGCCACTCGAGTTGATTTAACTGAACTTCCAGATTAAGGCTTGTTGAAGTGGCTCAAGATAAGGATGTAAAAAGTGATAAACTGTACACACATTCTCCAAAAAAACAAACCTTTGGAAAAACTCCCTACATGTACTACTTCTCTGTACCAAATCTATCCAGGTGTCTTATCTCAGAAACTTGTAACTATGATAATAATACTCTTTGGCATTTTTTTATCAAACGTTAAAAAAAGCAACATCATAGCAGCACTTTAAGAACATTCAGATTCTCTTAAACCCCCCGGTCAGCTCCGTGACGTTAATACTGCCCCCGCTCCGTCTCTCAGCACGAGCAGGCATGTGTCTATCAGTCTAACCAGCAATGAACAGTCAGAGAAAAGAGTCAGTGCTGTGATATGAGAGGAAAAATAAAAGGACAAAGATGTCGACCTACAGAAAAGTTTAGACTCTGATGTCTTCAATGAGACCAGCTCCTGAACAAATACTCTACTGTACCGTCTTTGTTCCAGACATCAAACCTTTTAGTGTACTCTTTGGTTCTACAGAAACAGTACAAGTTTTACTTCAACTATTGTCTAGCAGCACTTAAGAACATGTTCTATCTATCAAACACCTCCTCTCAGAAAGCATATTGTTCAAGCCGGACAGACAAACCGAGACATGCCTGCAATTTTCAAGTCTTCACAACTCTCCGTCGTCCTGCGGTCACCGGACGCCCGAGCAAACATTCATGGGGACTGTATTGAGAATTCCTCAAAATGCACATGGGTCCATGGTAGTGCTATGTTTTGTCATACTGTATGTAGTCAAAGTTCAGACTGACTCCTACATACAAAGTCCTAAACCCTCGCCGCTCTCCACAGCAGTACCGTTCCGCTCGTCCTCTACCCCCGGCTCAGCTCGGCTCGCTGCGCCTTCAGAAGCAGAGAGGTGATTTCAGACAAACCCTCACGAGAGGTCTGACGTCTCAGCAGTCATATTTCGGATTCTCGCCTCAGAGGCCGGGGCTCTAGCGGCACCGTGGCCTGGCTGTGTTCGTTCTCTGAGATGTTGTCTGTCTGGGTGCCGTCGGGCCCCACGCTGCCGCCGTTCCCCTCGTCGGTGTCGTCTTTGTTCTCCAGCGCCATCTCGTTTTCGTAGCAGAAAGAGTTGGAGTTTGAGAGGATGTATTTTTTCTCTGCAAGGTCTCTGGCGCTGCACAGAGGCGTGCTCGGCACCTCGTATGTCTTATGGAAGCGGGAATAGTCCACCTTGTAGTAGTTCTTCTCCTCGAAGAGCACCGGCTCGAAGCGGTGGCCCCAGAGGATCTCGCTGGCGACGTAGGAGCTGCGGCACTGTGTGGTCATGGCGGTCGCCTCCACCATGCCCTCCAGGATGACCACGATTTCAAAGTCAGAGGTTTCTAAGTCCTGTTTGCTCATGTCATAGAAGGGACTGTCCTCGTCGATCTCGTGGACGATGGTGATCGGGGAGACCAGGAAGATGCGGTCCACTCCGCTGTCGAAGCCGACATCTATGTCCATCTGGTCCAGGGGGATGTACTCCCCCTCCGCTGTCGTCCGGGACCTCAGAAGCTGAGCCCGGACGTGCGCCTCCACGAGGTGGCTCTTCCTTAAGTTGCCCACTCGCCACATCAGGCAGAGCTTGTTGTCCCTCATGGCGACTGTGGCGTTATGGCTGAAAACCAACGTCTCGTTCCTCTTCTTGGGCTTCGCCATCTTAGCCATGACTGCGCCGATGATGAAGGCGTCGATGATGCAACCCACGATGCTTTGGAAAACCACCATGAAGACAGCGACGGGGCACTCGTCGGTCACGTATCTGTAGCCGTAGCCGATGGTGGTTTGGGTCTCGATGGAGAACAGGAAGGCGGCGGTGAAGGTGCTGACGTTAGAGACGCACTTCTTGGGGTTGTTGTTGTCTAAGTCACCGTGCAAGATGGCCACCAGCCAGAACACGCAGCCGAAGAACAGCCACGACAGCAGGAAGGCGAGGCAGAAGATGATGAACATCCACCTCCAGCGGATGTCCACGCACGTGGTGAAGATGTCAGCAAGGTAGCGCTGACCTTTCTCGCTCACATTGATGAACTGCACGTTGCAGTGACCGTCCTTCTTTACAAATCTGCTCTGCGGCTGATGCCTCGTCTGCACTTTGCTCTTGCCGTTCCCGTAGCCGTTAGGCACCGCCATAGTGGCGAGCTTCATGCCGTCCTCCTCTGATGACACAATGCTGTAGCGGCTGGCTCGCACGCTTCCCATCACCTCAGTCTGGGAGGGCTGTGCTGCTTCTGCTTTGGAAAACAGTCTGAGTTTCTGGAAAAAGCGTTGGAGAAACAGTTTTGAAACGCTTTGGGGGACCGACTCAAGAGAAGAAATGGTGACAGAAAGAGGCGGGCCGGAGGAACGCCTCTTCAGCCTCACTGGCCTCTCGACGGAGTGCAACAAGGAGAGGATGAAGCGGTCACTCCTCTTTGCTCAGCTGACTGGACCTCATCAGGTTCATCTGCTTTAAAAAAAAACACAGATAGAAAACATCTTTTAGTCAAATCAATCTGAGGGAATCTAAAACTTTTACACGATCACAGTCAGAAGATTCAAACACACCGCGGTGAACTTGGGACTAGTTGAAGTCACTTGGCTTTGAATTGTCAGAACTGATAACTTCACTGCTGAGTCAGACGTGCATGCAGCCTGAGAAAAACCCAGCAAATCTTCAGACCCGGGCCCAGCAGGGCTCTCCCAGCCGTGCCAACAATATTTCATCCAGTTATGACGAACGAAAACAGCGATATTTAACCCCAATCCAACATTTCACCTCTCACTGAGAGAGGCCACGCTGTGATTGCTCTCGGGTCCCGTTATTGCTCATTTACTAAGTGGACTTGTTTGTCTTGGCTGCCCCGCTCTGACTTGATCATTTCTTCCCTGGATTGTGGGTTACAGCGGTTCTACAGGATCCCATGGACTGGTGTTTTTACGCTCCTGATGGATCAAGTTAGAAAACTGAGACAACTTAGCCGTGCACATCATTTCTCTTATCATATTGTGGATGATTTGCTGCGACAAACCCAAATCAAGTCTTGATTCTTTTATTTCTTGGATGCATTTAAAGCATTTTTAACTGTATGAAAGATGGAGGATGTTTAATGTAGAGCAGCTCTGGTGTCACTTCTTTACTCTGCTGAAGTGTTGTCTCTGTCTTCGTCTGTGCAGAGGAGATGCTCAGCTTGTTGACTCTGAGAGAGTCCTCTGGGATTTCTCCTCTCATGCTGCAATAATAGCCGTCCTGTGAGGATTCTCCCGGCATGGCTAAAACACCACTCATTAGTTTTGGCTGTCCTGGCAACAGAGAAGAAATCAACCTGCTGCTGCTGCTGCTGCTGCGGCACTCTGTGTCCTCTCTCTCTTTCCTCTCACTCTCTCTCTGTTTATCTTTTTGTTGGTGAGGACTTTTGAAGGGAGAGATTCGAGGAACTACAAACTCAAGACTGTGCGATGTGACCGCAGCTGCAAGTCCCTGAGTCATAGTGAAGTTTCAGATCTGCCAAAGTCAGACCGGCTGATGCAACTTTAAAACTTTTACACACAGTCCACATGATGAATATGTGTGCTGCACTTTGCAGGGTTAGCACAAGCAAGCATGTAATCCATGCTGCACTGATCCTCATGCCTTATTGATGAGCAATGTGTTGACGTTTTAAAAAACTGCTGCAGCTTTTGTTTTGTGTTTACAGATTGATGATCCTGCAGTGAGGCGCAGCTTTTCAAAGTAATTCAACATTCTTCGAATACCAGGATTAAAATCATCACAGATGTTTTATAAGATTATCATTACACCTGATTAATCTCGGGTTAGAACACAGTATTGTTAAACACCATGATGTGACTGTTCACCACACAGAGCTGCCCTCAGAATGCACCAAATGCCAGCGACAAATGTTAACAGGTGCGAGGGGAAAAAAGGGAGCAGGCTTCTGATGCAATCATTCACACACACACACACACACATACACACACCCTGCACAATGAGACACACACACACACACACACACACCCTGCACAATGAGACACACACACACACGTTCCATTCCAAACTCACGCCACCAGAAATAAAGCCCCACATCTTACTATCATGGAATAAGAGAGGAGTGAAGTATGCCCGGATAGAGAGGCTTCTGGCGGGTCATCTGTTGCAGCAGATGTCGTGCGTAAAAGGCAGGAAGTCTGCGCGTCATGGAGAATTAAGAAACCGACTTTAACTCAGAATGAGGAGAGTTTCTCCAAAAGAAACCAGCTCTGACATGCGCACAGCTCTTTTTCAGGATATCACATCTCATCATAAATAAAAGGAGGACTTTAAAGAAGTCTTAAAGTTCTGGTTCCTGTACCTGTTGCTCCTCTGTGGACCTGTTGGATGCTGCTCGCTGTGATATAATCCAGATGTACTCTCCGTGTCGTTTGTTGTTTGTTTTGGCTAAATGAAAAAAAAACAGCTGTAGTGTTAAACTCCCCTCACATCTCTGGAGGACCGGTCTCGGTAATGTGCCTCGCGATGAGTTTCCCCAAAGCATTTTAAACAGCACACACCGGCATGGCCCGCCCCCCCGGCTCTGCGCGCGGCCAATGGAGAGGGGAGGGGAGGAGGGGAGCGCGCGCTAGAGACAACAGGCGCAATTATACTGTGTTTGTGTGATTCTGAGTGTTTGATGAACAGGGCTGATGAGAGGAGGACACAATGTGGATGTATGGAGAAGCAATTTGATGCTAATTGAGCCAAATCTTAAAGTGAAGTCAAATTTTATTTATAAAGCACATTTAAAACAACCTCAGTTGACCAAAGTGCTGTACAGATATTAAAATACAATATAATCATACAATAAATAAAAACAATAAAAGAACAGTAAGAGCTCAATTTAGGAAATAAAAGAGTAAACAAGTAAGAAGCCAAGGATTCTTGTTTAGCTGGGGCTGAAAGGAGCAAAGATGGTTTTCAGGAGTGTTTTAAAGTGATCCACAGACTGTGCAGCTCTAACCTGGAAAGGTAGGCTGTTCCACAGCTTTGGGGCCGCCACTGAGAAGACTGTGTCCCCTCGAGTAGAGCGTCTGGACCGAGGTACTGCCAGGAGCAGCTGGTTTGACGACCAAAGTGAGGCTGTACAAGATCTGATAAATAAGACGGTGCCAGACCATTTAAACACTTAAAAACAATTAATATGACCTTGAACTGGATCCTGAAGTTCACAGGCAACCAGTGCAAAGACTCAAGGACAGGACTGATGTGATCCCGCTGTTTCTTTCCAGTCAGCAGGCGGGCGGCTGCATTTTGGACGACCTATGCATGATATCATGCAAAATGGACTTTTTAATGGTTCTCTCCCTGAAATCTGTGTCCCTGTCTACAAACCCCCTGAAAAGTAAAAGACTCCATTCTGCCCCTGTTCTGATTTCTCCACCTTTCTGTAAATGTGTGCTGAAACCAGCCGTTTCAGTTTTCAGTGTTTTTTTCATACGTCACAACGCCATCCGGTCTGTAACAGGAAGTCAGAGCTCGGAGCTTGTTCAGCCCATAGACTGTATAAAATACAACTCAACCCCTCCTCCGTTTTTCATTCCCTGCACACATGTGTGCTAACAAGGAGCTTAGGAGGGAGGCATGCTAGTTGTAGGCTGTCTTAATAAACACAAAGGTCGGTTTGACTCCCCACGTCTGCAGATTTGAAGATCTAGTGGAGGATTTTTAGTTTTCATGGAAAAAGTGCTAGCGCTAGTTAGCATAGCCACATAGCTACATGTTGGTAGCTGTGTACCAAGACACACGTCTACATACTGACAAATAAAACAACAAGAAACACTAAATCTGTGACCAATGGTTCAGAAAGGTCCTGCTGCAGGCGCCTCTCCATCAGGATCAGATTCTGGATCAGATTCAGAGGGTTGAAGTAACGCGGGTCTGTGAGCAGCCGTGTATATTCAGCCAACATGTAAACATTAGATCAACCAGCCGAGGCCACACCCACTTCCTGAGGGGGCGTGGTCAGAGAGAAAACAGCCTGTTCTGAGCAGGGCTGAAAAAGAGGCGTTTACAGGCAGACCAAAATCTGATTTCAAAGTGTTTTTTGGAGCAATAAACTCTAAAGACATGTTTTGAGGACCTCTTAGACCAATAAATATTGATGAAAAAGAGCGTGATATGTCACCTTTAAGCCATGACGTGTTGAATCTTATTATGTGTTGAGATAAAGACAGGAGGAAGGAGGTCAAAGGGTTCAACAACTCCAAAATAAACATCACACATTTATCTACATGTTGTTAAATCACTAACACTGCTTAGTGAGATTTATGTGACCATTTATGTGTGGTGAAATTTTAAAGGTGGTCCAATCCTCAAGTCAAATTTCCATCAAACTTTCCAAAATAAACACATCAACATCAAACATGATGAGCAAACTTATAAAAACAAGCATCACAAACGTGAGTTTTTCCAAAGATCGATGTCAAAACAATGATATAATTTATTTCAAAGCCCAGGCTGGAGTGGAGTGCAGCGTTCGAGACCACCTGCTGTTTAAAGTTTGAAAAGCAAACTGCTCACCGCCTCTTTTCAGTGATATCTGCTGTTTTTATAGATCTTATTTTTTTAATGTGGGTATGGAAAATGTGTTCTGTTGGAAAGAATGAGTCACTCAATAAAGGCCTACATGCCTGTATTATGATATGACTGTCTTTCTCCACTGAGCTATCAAGTTGCTCTGGATGTTTAGACTATGCATCTGTTGCCCTATAATTTTAGGTCAGGCTGAAGCCGTGTTGTCGTAAAGCCGTTGACTAAATCATTCTCCCTGCTTACTAATTCATCCTAAACATTAACACGCGGCTACAAGTTTTCCAAAAAGGACTTTTGAACTGCCGGTTTTCCCCCCCTGTGAGCTTTTCTTCCTGGGTCTGGTTATTTATAGCAGCACGTATATTTAGCCCAAACCACCTGTGTCAGTGAACTGTGCACGTTGAGTGTGTTTGCTTTCCATGCCCAATTTCCAGCAATAAAGAGAGCGATGCATGCAGCAGCCAGTGCTGCGTGTGGACCACAAGGTGGAGAGCTGGAGACTGGAATTAAACACTGATAAGCACACACACACACTCACACACACACTCACAGCTTTGTAGTGCTGTGGGCCGGCAGCTGACAGAGGAGGAGGAAAGGGAGGAGGGTGGGACGCTGATTCTGAACTCAGTGCAGGATTCAAACACAGCAGAGTATTTATGGCAGTAACTGTAAAGATAGCTCAACTGTTGGATGCAATGCATGTCTATATTTTAACTTGGTAGAGTGTGATCATATTTAAATTCTTAATAGAGTGAATATGTCTCTATTATGTCATTTCTATTTAATGCATGTAACCTTTTAAACCCTGTTTTCCCTCATTGGATTTAAATCTTCAAATGAAAGTCCTAATAACTGAAAATGACTCCATCATGGACTGAAAAAGAAGACTTGCTGTAAAGGCAGATCATGAATGAATGTGTGTGTGACCTGTGTCCGTAATTAAGGTCATACGGGGTCATTGTCTATTTAAAGCTGGGGTTGGTGTTCAGATTTAGATCCACTTTTTGTTATAGTGGTTAAAATGATCTTTATGTCCTGATGGTAATCAATACATAATGTGTTCTTAAGAAAGAGGTAAAAAAAAGCTGCTATCTACAGCCGGAGTAAACCTGGGAAAACACCAACCAATCACCGTTTTTGGGGTCCAAAATTTTAAACCAATCAAATCCCGTCTTGCCGTTCTGCCCGCCTCCTGCAGAGCGTACATTTCCCTGGCGTTCACTCCCCGTCTCCTGCCTCTGCTTCCCCTGACTCTACTGACTGCCCCTCTCGCTCCACCTCGGGCCTGTCCCCTCTGACCCCATGAGGGGCTTTGCTCAGGACTGTAGTCCGGATCAGAGTCTAAAAAGCTCTCACCACGGGGCTCTGACAAGCAGAAGAATTAATGACATTTAGTAAGTCCTACAGAAATGTAGATGTACTGTAGCGTCCATCGTGTATGTTCGTCTGTGAAATGTCATGTTTTGGACACTTAGGAGCTCATATCACGAAAATAAGCAGACCCAGAGTTCAGCCGGCAAATATGACTTGGACTTGAATTCATCAATCAATCAATCTTTATTTGTATAGCGCCAAATCACAACAAACATTATCTCAAGACGCTTTTACAAACATAGGAGGTCTAGACCGCTGTATGTCAAATTATGAACAGAGACCCAACACCAAGACAGGGTAAGACTCAGTCTGACCCCACCTTATTCCACCATGAGCATTGCACATCGCAGTATTTAGCTAGTTACAGTGGAGAGGAAAAACTTCCTTTTAACAGGCAGAAACCTCCAGCAGGACCAGACTCATGTTAGACAGCCATCATGCCTCAACCGAGTTGGGTCTGGAAAGACAGATAGAGGGGAGTAAGAGAGAGAGGTGATAGTGATGAGATGAGTCGTAGAAGCTGTTGCCGCTGGAGTCCAGCGCGTCCGTATCAGCTGGAGTCCAGATCGTCCGCAGCAGGAGGACGTCTACGGCAGCTCAGAGGAATCTACGAGACAAGGGAGCTCAGGGACTCCAGAAAGGTCTATGGTTAGTAACTTTAATGGGACAGGCAGAGTTAAAGTAAGTGATGAAGGGGTTGGGGGGGAAGGGGGTGAGCTAGGATCCCAGTGTGTCAGTGTGCCAGTTCCCCCGGCAGTCTAGGCCTATAGCAGCATGACAAAAGCTGGTCCAAGCCTGATCCAGCTCTAACTATAAGCTTTTGAGAAAAGGAAAGTTTTAAGCCTACTCTTAAAAGTGGAGGGGGTGTCTGCCTCCAGGACCCTGACTGGTAGATGATTCCAAAGGAGAGGGGCCTGATAACTGAAGGTTCTACCCCCCATACTACTTTTAGAGATTTTAGGTACAACTAGCAAGCCTGCCTGTTGGGAGCGTAGAGTTCTAGAGGGGTAATAGGGCACTATGAGGTCTTTAAGATACGAGGGTGTCTGATTTTTAAGGGCTTTGTAGGTTAAAAGAAGGATTTTAAATTCTATTCTACATTTTATTGGGAGTCAGTGTAGAGAAGCTAACACTGGAGAGATGTGCTCCCTCTTCCTAGTTCTAGTCAATACTCGAGCTGCGGCGTTTTGAACTAGCTGAAGAGTCTTTAGAGACTTATTGGGGCAGCCTGATAAGAGGGATTTACAGTAATCTAACCTGGAGGTAACAAATGCATGGACTAGTTTTTTTTTTTTTTTCCATTCATTAAGCACGGGAACTCCAGCATGTCAGATAGGTATTCCAGGTGCAGCTCCTCAGTGGCTTAAAGCTTTGGCTTGGCCTCTACACTTGCTCTTTGCTGATCCTTTATTTATGACCGAGCTGAAAACAGACGGTGTGATGTTGCATGAAAATGAGCAGCTCCAGGTCATCCGGGTCATCTGTGGTCTCCTCTCGTGTGGAGGAGCTACTTAACATCCATTAATAGTTTCTGTGGCAGAGGACGGATCTTCAGATCCTCCAGGTGACTCATGATATGCTTTGATACGCTAAAGATGGCACAGGTTATTGATCAAATAAGGACACAGGGATACTTTGATAATCAGTATGCTGCAAGAAATTCATAAAATAATACATCACAATATGGGAGTCCCTGAGCTCCCTTGTCCCGTAGGTTCCTCTGGATCTCTGCTGTAAATGGCCTGCTGCTGTGGACTACTATCCGTCTCTCCACTATCATCTCTCTCTCTCTTCATCTCCCTCTATCCCTCTCTCCAACATGGTCTCAGCAGATGTGTGTCTAACATGAGTCTGGTCCTGCTGGAGGTTTCTGCCTGTTAAAGGAAGTTTGTTATTATTAACAAAGACCCAACATCAAGACCGGATCAGATCCAGTCCCATCTTCCAGACAGGACTCAGTCTGATCTCATCTTAATCCACCATGAGCAGAGCACTTTGCAGCATTTAGCAAGTTACAGTGACAAGGACAAACTTCCTTTAACAGGCAGAAACCTCCAGCAGGACCAGACTCATGTTAGACACACATCTGCTGAGACCGTGTTGGAGAGAGGGATAGAGGGAGATGAAGAGAGAGAGAGAGAGATGATAGTGGGGAGACGGATAGTAATAGTTATAGCAGCTGGAGTCTGGCACGTCCACAGCAGCAGATATCAAGAGGAACCTACGAGACAAGGGAGCTCAGGGACTCCAGAAAGGTCTAAGAAAAGAGAGAAGAGAGGGAGACCAGAAGAAAGAAAAAGAGGAGAATAAATGGTGAAGGAAAGACAGAAGGAAAAGGTGGGATGAGAAAAGGAGACATAAAGGATGAAGAAACATGAAGAGAAGAAAGAAAGAAAGAAAGAAAGAAAGAAAGAAGGAATCTATGGCAGAGATCCAGAGGAACATACGAGACAAGGGAGCTCAGGGACTCCAGAAAGGTCTATGGTTAGTAACTTTAATGGGACAGGAAGAGTTAAAGTGAGAGACAGGCAGAGAGAGGGAAAGACAGGATCCCAGTGTGTCAGTCTAAGCCTATAGCAGCATAACTAAGACCTAGTCCAAGCCTGATCCAGCTCTAACTATAAGCTTTATCAAAAAGGAAAGTTTGAAGCCTACTCTTAAAAGTAGAGAGGGTGTCTGCCTCCCGGACCCTGACTGGTAGATGAGTCCAAAGGAGAGGGGCCTGATAGCTGAAGGCTCGACCTCCCATACTACTTTTAGAGACTTTAGGTCTCTTGAATGGAGCTCATGTAAAATGAATGCTAGAAGTGGATGTGATCGCAGGTAATGTTCAGGAACATGATACATGAAGTTACAAAGCAAGGACAAACTTCCTTTAACAGGCAGAAACCTCCAGCAGGACCAGACTCATGTTAGACACACATCTGCTGAGACCTACCGTGTTGGGGTTGGAGATGAAACAATGCTCACAATTTTAGGCTATACATTAAATCTCCTCGAAAGGTTTGTGGGGAAAGTTATGCTAATGAGTCAGCAGATGAATGTGTACCTCTGCATGATGAAGTATGAAACAGCAGCTTCAGCACAAAGCCACGTTCAACAACACATTACAAGTCAGCGTGCCTGCCGCGTGACCCTCTTACAATCTCCACCCACACCATCAGATATGAGCACATTACAGTAAACTCACCCTGTCATGGTCTCGTGCCTGACCGGTGTGTGAGTAACGTCACGAGCTTCACATTGATCTATTTTGGACATAAGATGAGAAGATGAATGTCTTTAATGGGATTACCTCCTGAGGCAAACAAACAGCAACACGTTACAGAGGAGCGTCTGGTTGTTTTCGTCTGTCTGGTTAAGTGACTTCAAAGTGACCTTACTGGAAACAGGAACCGTGTCAGACAGATCCAGGTTATCAGAGGAAGTGGAGTCTGAAACCAGACATCTGAAAATCTCTTTATTGAAAGTGTCGACTCAGGCGTTCTCTTTGAAGCAACTCTGCCTTATTGATGACATTTGATCGGCAATTTAGCTCATTTGTTGATCGGCACACGGCAAATTTCAAAGATACAGTCCCCTCCAAAAGTGTTGGAACAGTGAGGCCAATTCCCTTATTTTAGCTGTAGACTGGAAACATTTGGGTTTGACACCAAAAGATGAACATGAGACAAGAGATCAACATTTCAGCTTTTATTTCCAGGTATTTACATCTGGATCTGATACACAACTTAGAAGACATTTTTTCACCTTTAGCAGGTAAAAAAATGATGTAACACATGATGGCAGCAGCAGCAAAATGAACTCGGCAGTCTACAGAAACATTTTGTCTGCCAATTTAAAGGTGACATATCACGCTTTTTTCATCAACATATATTGGTCTAAGAGGTCCCCAAAACATGTCTTTAAAGTTTATGCTCAAAAAAACACTTTGAAATCAGATTCTGGTCTGCCTGAAAAACCCTCTTCTTCAGTCCTCCTCAGAACACTCTGTTTTCTCTCTGACCACGCCCCCTCAGGAAGTGGGTGTGGCCTCGGCTGTCCAGCACGTTGATCTAATGTTTACATGTTGGCTGAATATACACGGCTGCTCACAGACCCGCGTTACTTCAACCCTCTGAATCTGATCCAGAATCTGATCCTGACGGAGAGGCGCCTGCAGCAGGACCTTTCTGAAGGATTGGTCACAGATTTAGTGTTTCTTGTTGTTTTATTTATCAGTATGTCGACGTGTGTCTTCGTACACAGCTACCAACATGTAGCTATGTGGCTATGCTAACTAGCGCTAGCACTTATCCATGATAAATAAAAATCATCCACTAGATCTTCAAATCTGCAGACGTGGGGAGTAAAACCGACCTCTGCCAGAAAGGCAGCGGGACCTTTTCTGAACGATTGGTCACAGATTTAGTGTTTCTTGTTGTTTTATTTGTCAGCATGTAGACGTGTGTCTTGGTACACAGCTACAGCTACAGCTACAGCTATGAACATGTAGCTATGTAGCTATGCTAATTAGCGCTAGCACTTATCCATGATAAATAAAAATCATCCACTAGATCTTCAAATCTGCAGACGTGGGGAGTCAAACCGACCTCTGCCAGAAAGGCAGCGGGACCTTTTCTGAACGATTGGTCACAGATTTAGTGTTTCTTGTTGTTTTATTTGTCAGTATGTCGACGTGTGTCTTGGTACACAGCTACAGCTACGACATGTAGCTATGTAGCTATGCGAACTAGCGCTAGCACTTATCCATGACAAATAAAAATCATCCACTAGATCTTCAAATCTGCAGACGTGGGGAGTCAAACCGACCTTTGTGTTTATTAAGACAGCCTACAACTAGCATGCCTCCCTCCTAAGCTCCTTGTTAGCACACATGTGTGCAGGGAATGAAAAACGGAGGAGGGGTTGAGTTGTATTTTATACAGTCTATGGGCTGAACAAGCTCCGAGCTCTGACTTCCTGTTACAGACCGGATGGCGTTGTGACGTATGAAAAACACTGAAAACTGAAACGGCTGGTTTCACACACATTTACAGAAAGGTGGAGAAATCAGAACAGGGGCAGAATGGATTCTTTTCATTCTCAGGGGGTTTGTAGACAGGGACACATATTTCAGGTAGAGAACCATTAAAAAGTCCATTTTGCAGGATATGTCACCTTTAAAGAAAGATGCAACCAAACTGATGGGGAGATCCTTCATCATGCAGCAAGATAATGACCCCAAACACACTGCAAGAACAACAAAGGAGTTCATCAGGGGTAAGAAGTGGAAGCTTTTAGACTGGTCCAGTCAATCTCCAGACTTAAACTCTATAGAGCAGGGGTGTCAAACTCAAATACACAGAGGGCCAAAATAAAGAAATCAGTGCAAGTCAAGGGCCGGACTGGTTTAATGTTTATTGCAAAACTTATCAGAAAACAACAGCTGAGTGAAGATGATTTATTTTTGTACTCTAGAACAATAGTGATAAAAAACATCTGACAGATATCTCACAACAAGACTCATGGGTAACAAGTTCTCATGGGAATATACTTTTAAAAGAGCTGACAGGAAGTTAACGCTTGACCTTTAGACAGCACTTAAAACAATCTCACACCTGATCCACAGACGGTATAAAAACTATTCCCCATCCACATGAATATACATCTCCTCTATCATTACTTTGAGTCAAAACTACACAGACCTTAATCTGAATATTACAATAACAGCTAACTCTACACTTCATATAACACACCTCTGTACATGATGTAATAATATTTAACAGTTTGTCTATCAGACGCTGACTACCTGACATCTAAGGTAGGGTACAAAGTTTGCATAAGTCTGTATTAGTGACAGCTGATAGAAGTCAAACACAAAGGAAAAACAAAGAAACTTCTGCATCATAAATTAATGTCAGCAATGTCTGTTTATTTACTTTCAAGCCCTTCAGCCAGTTATAAAGATTCATCAATCCAGCGGTCCAGTTCGGGTTGTTTCTGCAGAGTTTTAGGTAAATGAATGACCAATCATTTCAAGAGCAGAGAGCATTAGAGCAAGAACGCGCAGCTGCATTATACCCAGTACAAATCCTGCTACCTTACATTACTACCAGATAGAAAGTCTAAGTTGAAAGCCTGCAATGCTCCTTCTCCTGAACGGTCCTTTAAATTAACAATGCACCTAAGAAGAGCAACCCAAGTTTGCACCCAGCTGTTATAAAGTGTACCAAAAAGAGGAATGTGAGTGTGGTAAACAATATGAGTGGTACAACATCAGAGTTTGAAAAGCTATGTTACATTAATATGAAGCAGAAAGAAATGCTGGAGCAGGCACAGGTGGGATGCTAACGTTAGGGATGCAACAGGAGAGTTGACGTCATCTTGTTTCTCAGGTCAGAAGCTGCAGGTGAAGATTTTTGGAGTTGAGGATGCGCTGCCCATGTTTCAGAAACATAGATGATACCTTGAAGGCATCACAATGCTTTTTTTTTGCCATGCAAGGTTAACATCAATCTATAAACTACTCTCTTCACATACAGCAGTGAGTAGTTGACAGTAGTGTATCCACACCTACTGTACAGGTAACAGAGAGGAAGATGCAACAGACAACGTAAGATATTCTGCATCTTCGAAGGACGCTGATAAAATCCAAGATGTCTTACTGTTGCTTGTACCTTAAGCTGAAACACAACCATCTAATGGACGAATCATTTAAAAAAAAATTGAAGAAGTTAATCTAGGAGTAAGGGCTGCTAAAAAGGCAAAACAAAAGTGTTAAAAACAACTGTTTCACAAGGCAATTTTTACTCTAAGACTTGAACATGAACTGGTTACTCACACCCTTAAAAACGAAATGAATTCATACCCGAAATCCCACTTCTTGAATCCGTTGTATCAGGAGTTGAGTGTGTTGTTATTGTGTGTTCACACCACATTGGAATGAAATCATGTGCATGAGTGAATTCCATGTAAAGTCAACACAAAGACGCGGCTGTGGGAGGTCTTAATGGGTGACACGAATGACACAAATCTTAAATGAACCATTCGTGTCGTGATAGCCAATCAACATAGAGATGCTATGGGGGAACTGGTGCACTGACACACTGGGATCCTAGCTCACCCCCTTCCCCCCCAACCCCTTCATCACTTACTTTAACTCTTCCTGTCCCATTAAAGTTACTAACCATAGACCTTTCTGGAGTCCCTGAGCTCCCTTGTCTCGTAGGTTCCTCTGAGCTGCCGTAGACGTCCTCCTGCTGTGGACGTTCTGGACTCCAACGGCAACAGCTTCTACAACTCGTCTCATCACTATCACCTCTCTCTCTTACTCCTCTCTATCTGTCTTTCCAGACCCAACTCGGTCGAGGCATGATGGCTGATGACAAAAGGAAGTTTTTCCTCACCACTGTAACTAGCTAAATACTGCGATGTGTAATGCTCATGATGGATTAAGGTGGGGTCAGACTGAGTCTTACCCTGTCTTGGTCTTGGGTCTCTGTTCATAATTTGACATAGAGTGGTCTAGACCTGCTCTGTTTGTAAAAGCGTCTTGAGATAACGTTTGTTGTGATTTGGTGCCATACAAATAAAGATTGATTGATTGATTGATTGAGATCCTCTGGCGATGCATGATATTATAAACGTACTCGGGGAGGTTCATTATTTTGGAAATGGAGGACAAATGGATCATGTCTGTGTGAGGCTATCCTTAATTATAAAACACCACCTGCTTTTTTTCCCCATTAACTAAAGGAGCTCGCTTTGAGGAAAGTGAGTGAGGAGGTCGGTTTATCTGGTTTCTTGTGTTTGTTGTTTACAGATTTTTGTTGAACCAGCAAGTTAGCACTGACCCTGTAGAAAAGGCCTCAAAGTTATGTTAAATCCTGTTTGATTTCAGTTCTGTTTAAGTTGTGCTTTCACTTTAAATGTGGGAGGGGCTTCCCCGGCTGGTGTTTGACTGTGAGTGAGGGATGCCATGCAGTGATGAGTAGCTGGTGCAGTGACAGACGAGTGTTAAGAAGCTGGATGTGCATGAATGAAAAGTGAGTATTAATCTGAAAGGATGATTGTAATAGGAAAGTTGATTTATTTTGATGTTGCACTGTGATCTGAGCCACCGTTTGGAGTGTAGATGTTCACCTCGGTGTAACTTTGGACAGTGACTTTAAGTTTGACAAGAAGTTAAGCTCTATTGTTAAAACAAGCTTCTTTCAGCTAAGACTATTAGCAGAAGTGATGCCTTATCTTCCCAGAAATGATTTCAAGAGAGTGATTCACACCTTTGTTACTTCACGCTTAGGTTACTGTAACTCTTTGTTTGTTGGTCTTGAACAGTCAGCATTGCGGCGTCTACAAGTCGTTCAAAATGCAGCCGCCCGCCTGCTGACTGGAAAGAAACGGCGTGATCAAATCAGTCCTGTCCTTGAGTCTTTGCACTGGTTGCCTGTTAACTTTAGGATCCAGTTCAAGGTGTCATTAGTTGTTTTTAAGTGTTTAAAGGTGACATATCACGCTTTTTTCATCAACATATATTGGTCTAAGAGGTCCCCAAAACATGTCTTTAAAGTTTATGCTCAAAAAAACACTTTGAAATCAGATTTTGGTCTGCATGAAAAACCCTCTTCTTCAGTCCTCCTCAGAACAGTCTGCTTTCTCTCTGACCACGCCCCCTCAGGAAGTGGGTGTGACCTCGGCTGTCCAGCACGTTGGTCTAATGTTTACATGTTGGCTGAATATACACGGCTGCTCAGAGATCACGTTACTTCAACCCTCTGAATCTGATCCAGAATCTGATCCTGATGGAGAGGCGCCTGCATCAGGACCTTTCTGAAGGATTGGTCACAGATTTAGTGTTTCTTGTTGTTTTATTTGTCAGTATGTCGACGTGTGTCTTGGTACACAGCTACCAACATGTAGCTATAAGGCTATGCTAACTAGCGCTAGCACTTATCCATGATAAATAAAAATCATCCACTAGATCTTCAAATCTGCAGACGTGGGGAGTCAAACCGACCTCTGCCAGAAAGGCAGCAGGACCTTTCTGAAGGATTGGTCACAGATTTAGTGTTTCTTGTTGTTTTATTTGTCAGTATGTAGACGTGTGTCTTGGTACACAGCTACAGCTACAGCTATGACATGTAGCTATGCTAACTAGCGCTAGCACTTTTCCATGACAAATAAAAATCACCCACTAGATCTTCAAATCTGCAGACGTGGGGAGTCAAACCGACCTTTGTGTTTATTAAGACAGCCTACAACTAGCATGCCTCCCTCCTAAGCTCCTTGTTAGCACACGTGTGCAGGGAATGAAAAACAGAGGAGGGGTTGAGTTGTATTTTATACAGTCTATGGGCTGAACAAGCTCCGAGCTCTGACTTCCTGTTACAGACCGGATGGCGTTGTGACGTATGAAAAACACTGGAAACTGAAACGGCTGGTTTCAGCACACATTTACAGAAAGGTGGAGAAATCAGAACAGGGGCAGAATGGATTCTTTTCATTCTTGGGGGGTTTGTAGACATGCCGGGGAAACATATTTCAGGTAGAGAACCATTGAAAAGTTGATTTTGCATGATATGTCACCTTTAAATGATCTGGCACCGTCTTATTTATTAGACCTTGTACAGCCTCACAGTACTTCCAGAGCACTTAGGTCATCAAACCAGCTGCTCCTGGCAGTACCTCGGTCCAGACTCTCTACCTGTGAGTCTTCTCAGTGGCGGCCCCAAAGCTGTGGAACAGCCTACCTTTCCAGGTTAGAGCTGCACAGTCTGTGGATCACTTTAAAACACTCCTGAAAACCCATCTCTTCTCCTTTCAGTCCCAGCTAAACAAGAATCCTTGGCTTCTTACTTTTTGACTCTTTTATTTCCTAAATTGAGCTCTTACTGTTCTTTTATTGTTTTTATTCATTGTTATATTGTGCATGATTATGTTGTATTTTAATATAAATGCTCTATAAATAAAGTTTGACTTGAATTGACTTGACATGTAGCATAAAAACAGAGTATGAAGTTTTGACATTTTCACACTGGCATCATCAGAATGCTCTTTAGCAGTGTTCTTATTAAAGAAGTGGAGCTCAGTGTCTCCTCTTTCACTTCTCTGAACTCGTGAGGTCATTCGGCAGAGTCAAAGTGTTCGAATGTTGGCTGTCCGCTTGAGGTGAAACAGTTGCTTC
Source organism: Notolabrus celidotus (assembly GCF_009762535.1). NCBI lineage: Eukaryota > Metazoa > Chordata > Actinopteri > Labriformes > Labridae > Notolabrus > Notolabrus celidotus. The sequence goes on from NC_048289.1 coordinate 31,117,960, forward strand.
AGGGCGACTGTCATTCACCATTTCCACAGTCACCGTCGGAGGCTTCAGAAGCTTTTCTTCGTGATTGTGCTGCAGCGCCCTCGCGGGGCGCGGGGAGGACCTCGGTGAAAGGCGAGGGGAGAGCCGAGGAGAGGGGCGCGGGGAATGCCGGGGGGAGTGTCGAGGAGAAGGCCTCAGCTGCTTCTTGAGTTCGTACTCCTCAGCGCTGACCTCGGGCACCAGAACCTTGGCGGTGTGATTGAACAAAGTGTAATCCACCCTGTAGTTCCTCCTGCTGACGCGGATCATCTCCTGGAACAGCTGACCCCAGAGGATCTCAGCAGGGGTGTACGAGGTTCGGGACTGATGCAGCATCCCTGTGGAGTCGTCCGTGTAGGTAAAAGACACCACCAGCTCAAAGTCTGCTCGCCGTAGATCTGCCAGACTCATGCTGTACAGCGGGCTGCCGGGTGCGATCCTGTGGGAGATGGTGGTAGGCGTTGCCAGGATGATGTCCTTCTGCTGGATCAGCAGGTCTTCGTAGGTCACGTCCACTTTCCCCGTCGCGTGCACCGTGGAGCGCACAATCTGAGCGAGAGCAGTTCCTTCAACGAGGTGATGCCGGCGGAAGTCGCCGACTCTCCAGGAAAGACACAAGAAGCCGTCACGTAGGTTAATGACCGCAGAGTTACTGAAGCCCACCGTCTGCGCTCGCTTCCTAGCCGAGGCCATCTTGGCGACGACAATCCCAATCACGAACGTGTCGATGAAGCAGCTGATGACGTCTTGTATCGTGACGATGATGATTGCGATCATGCAGTTCTCGGACATCCCTCTGAAGCCGTACCCGATGGTGGTTTGGGTCTCCAGGGAGAAGAGGAACGCGGCCGTGAAGCTGCGCACTTCGTACATGCACGGATCGTTCGTGTGGTTCTGGAGGTCTCCGTGAGCGAGAGCGATGACCCAGTATTGGATCCCGAAGAAAAGCCAGGATAGGATGTAAGACAAGGCAAAGATGAGGAACATCACCCTCCATCTGATCTCCACCAACGTGGTGAAGATGTCGGTCACGAACAGGAGCCACTCCTCGGGGACGTGTCGGAACACGACGTTACAGGTTCCCTCTTTCCGAACATACCGATGCTTCTTCGGTTGAGGTCCGTTGTCCGTCTTTACATTGATGTCTTCAGTGGGCTTGACTGAGGTGTACTGTTTATGCATCTTTGAGAGTCTGTGGAGGGAAATGACAAGAGTCAGTTTTATCCATCATCATACTCTTGAAAAAATCAGGCAATCCCAACAAATGTTCTCCTCAGACTCTTTCCAAACAGAGCAGGTCTAGACCAGACTCTATGTTCTATAATTAACAAAGACCCAACATCAAGACAGGATCAGATCCAGTCCCCTCTTACAGACAGGACTCAGTCTGATCTCATCTTAATCCACCATGAGCAGAGCACTTTGCAGCATTTAGCAAGTTACAGTGGCAAGGACAAACTTCCTTTAACAGGCAGAAACCTCCAGCAGGACCAGACTCATGTTAGACACACATCTGCTGAGACCGTGTTGGAGAGAGGGATAGAGGGAGATGAAGAGAGAGAGAGATGATAGTGGGGAGAAGGATAGTAGTAGTTGTAGCAGCTGGAGTCTGGCACGTCCACAGCAGCAGAGATCCAGAGGAACCTACGAGACAAGGGAGCTCAGGGACTCCAGAAAGGTCTAAGAAAAGAGAGAAGAGAGGGAGACCAGAAGAAAGAAAAAGAGGAGAAGAAATGGTGAAGGAATGACAGAAGGAAAGAACGGGATAAGAAAAGGAGACAAAGGATGAAGAAACATGGAAAGAATAAAGAGAGAAAGAAAGAAAGGAATGAAGGGAAAAATGAATAAAAGAAAGAAAGGAAGGAAGGAAGAAAGAAGGAATTAAATAAAGAAAGAAAGAAAGGAGGAAGGAAGGAATGAACGTAAGGAAGGAAGAAAGAAGGATAGAAAGAGGGAATGAAATAAAGAAGAAGGAAGGAATCAAAGAAAGAAGAAAAAAGAAAGAAAGAAAGAAGAAGGAAGGAAGGAAGGAAGAGGGAGGGCTGAAAGAAAGAAGGAAAAAGAAAGAAGGAAAGAAAGAAAGAACGAAAGAAAGGAATCTACAGCAGAGATCCAGAGGAACCTACGAGACAAGGGAGCTCAGGGACTCCAGAAAGGTCTATGGTTAGTAACTTTAATGGGACAGGAAGAGTTAAAGTGAGAGACAGGCAGAGAGAGGAGAGAGAGGGAAAGACAGGATCCCCCGTGTGTCAGTCTAAGCCTATAGCAGCATAACTAAGACCTGGTCCAAGCCTGATCCAGCTCTCACTATAAGCTTTATCAAAAAGGAAAGAAAGAATGAAAGAAAGAAAGTAAGGAAGGAAGGAAGAAAGAAGGAAAGAACGAGGGAATTAATTAAAGAAGAAGGAAAAAGAACGAAGGAAAGAAAGCAGGAAGGAAGGAAGGACGGAAAGAGAAGGAATGAAAAAGAAAGAAAGCAAAAAAGAAAGAAAGAAAGAAAGAAAGAAAGAAAGAAAGAAAGAAAGAAAGAAAGAAAGAAAGAAAGAAAGGATGAATAACAGACCCCAAAAAAGGAATCTACAGCAGAGATCCAGAGGAACCTACGAGACAAGGGAGCTCAGGGACTCCAGAAAGGTCTATGGTTAGTAACTTTAATGGGACAGGAAGAGTCTAAGTGAGAGACAGGCAGAGAGAGGAGAGAGAGGGAAAGACAGGATCCCAGTGTGTCAGTCTAAGCCTATAGCAGCATAACTAAGACCTGGTCCAAGCCTGATCCAGCTCTAACTATAAGCTTTATCAAAAAGGAAAGTTTGAAGCCTACTCTTAAAAGTAGAGAGGGTGTCTGCCTCCCGGACCCTGACTGGTAGATGATTCCAAAGGAGAGGGGCCTGATAACTGAAGGCTCTACCTCCCATACTACTTTTAGAGACACATTTACAATGCATTTATGCTAAAGTTGTTTGGTAGGATTTTCTGCACAGCATGGTATCTGCTGTAGCTTCTTCATTTGAGCTACCACTAGGGGGCCCGGCCTCTTGAACCTTTAAATATTACACCTGACCTTTAGTGTAAAAAAAGAAATGACCTCAAGCCTAATGACAGCTGGGGTTAGCTTGAGCACACACGTCTGATGGATGGATGGTTAGACAGACCAATCTTAGGTCCAACATTTCTGGGAAATCTAATTACTCTCCTCTCCTGACCAGATTCCTAAACCTGCAACATTTCTCATCGTGAACTCAGATATCTGTGGTATCTTTTTTTTGTTGTTCGGCTGACCCCCCAAATGTCAGGCGGTCAATGGAGTGATGCAGGTCATGAGAACAGGAGCAGACAGACAGACCAGTTACCGGGTGCTGTCTGGTCTCTGACCCACATGAGGACCAATCTGACACGAAAATCCGGTTGTTTTTTTTCGTGGGTAATCACAAATCAGAGGAGTCGTACCCTCGACGTACGTTTTTCTAAGCCTGTAAACAAACAGATGAAGTTACAGAGAACAGCTGTTTGAGAGCTGCAGCTCAATTGTATTAATTCTGATTGATAACACACACTTGCATGTGTTTCCACAGCTGGGAAGGAAACGACTGAAACAACCAGCTCAACAAAAATGCAGAGTACTCTCACACAACTTTACAGAAAACAGTCACCAACACACACACTGGTCTTTCCCAATTTACTACTTTCTTTCTCCAAGGAAACAACTAACAGCAGAGTCTAACAGGTTTAAACATTGGCCTTTCACTAGAAATCTACAGCCTCTTTCACCCCTCCTATAGCATCTCTTACAATACATAATATACACTCAGATATAGAGCAAAACGTCCATGAGAGCAGTTATGCTTTTTACTCTTGGTTTAATATCTCTCCCAGCTCAGTTTATAAAACAAATATTGAATTGTTTCATTAAGGAGTTATTATTTTAAAGTCCTATGTTTTGCCTCTGAGCAGAGACAGGAAATGTGGCCAGTAGAGAGCTGGGGAAAACTTGCCACGAAGGGTCATGACCAAGCGGTGACCTCCAGTTTTAAAAATATGAAGCACATGCAGAAGTGCTAAAAACTGCAGTTCACTGAGCGTCCACTAGAGGCTGGCTGCAGAAACACAGGAAACCACATACACACCCATTCAAAGAGACGATCTTTACAGCAGAGATAAACATGTTTACAGCCTGGTTCAAAAAACAGCTCAGGTCTGAAGAGCTCAGTTCTCTATCAGCACACACTGTACGATGGGTGAAATTATTTAGAAGTTGTTATTTTTGAAGATATTAAGATTACAAGTTTTGCCCAAATAAGGGCGTAGCTGACTTGATTGACAGACAGGCACCCTGTAGCTGCTGGCGAACAGGCTAAAGGCCCGCCTCTTTACCTCACACTAGCTTGGACGATGTCTGGTTGATTTCAACATTTTAAATATGGCACCCACCGACGATCGGCTTCAAAACAGCAGTTCGGAAACAGACGGGTGACTTAACGGATACTACGTCCATTTATTATACAGTCTATGGTCATGGCTGGGAGTCGAACCAGTGACTGCTGCAACGTGGACTCTAAGCTCCGTACACAAGGTGAACGTTTAAACTGCTTGGTAAGCCAGGGCCCTGAACTAGAAGTGATTTATTAAAACTGTGAATGCATCAAAAGCTTTGGCCACATTTTCACTCCTGCAGAGTTCATGGAACTTTCTGAACAGCCTGCCCCTGAAATTTGTTATTCACAAAGGTCCCTCAAAGTGGGAAGGTTTACCTATCAGATGGGAGAGGTGGGAAAAGGTGCTTTGGTAATCAGTGTACTGGTTACAAGATATCCTATAGTCTTGAGTCTGACGCTATGATGACAGTTTATTGGTGTAATATCAATGCTGCATGACGTATTCACAGTGTAGACCAGGAGTGTCATACTCATTTCAGTTCAGGGGCCACACACAGCCCAAATTGATCTGAAGTGGGCCGGACCAGCAAAATCCTAACATAATATGTTTGTATGGTCTTTTTTGCCATGATGAGTCTCACAGTGGGCTTTTGCTCTTTAAGCACTGAGACCTGCTGCGAACACACCAAACACACAAGTTATCCATTCACCTGACACCGAGTTTAATGTTTACTGCAAAAGAACAGATAAATAAAGTTGACTATTTTGGACCCCTCAGCTCCAGCATGAACAGTTTGCTTGCTGGACAGTGTTGTATGCAGCGGTGTAGTGCTAGTGTTAGTAGTTAGTGGATCATCTTATTATTGGATTATGCAAACAGCAAGTCATTTATTTTATCACTTTGAGAAAAAAAGTCTTGAAAAAAAGAAACGCTTTTCAGCTTCTGGTTGACTCAGTCAGCACCATAGACTGTATACAATATGCTGCTCGACTGCTGTCCAGCTATTGTGATGTAAAGAGGCTGGCTGACTAGCCAACAACTACAGTGTTCCCGCCTGTCAGTCAAGTCAGCTGTGCCTCTCATTGGAAGACTCATAATCTCAATATCTTCCAAATTGCCGCATTAGAAAAAAATTCAACCCTTACAGTGTGTGCCGATAGAGAAATGATCTATCCAGACTACACTGGTCTTTTGTACCAGGCTGTAAACATGTGTATTTCTACTGTAAAGATCGTCTTGAGCCAGCCTCAAGTGGATCCTCAATGAACTGCAGTTTTTAGCACTTCCACATTGGACTCATATTTTATAGACCAGAGGTTGCCGCCTGATCTCAACTGAATTTTGCAAATAGCAAGTAATCTATTTTCTCACTTTAAGAAAAAAAGCATTGTTCAGGTTTTGGTTTACTCCTATGATTTTATGTGACCCCCCAGAGGACAAATCTGAAATAGTAGTTACTTTTATTGAAAAATTCCAGTTAATGTGTTCTCTGTAATTTCTTCACTTTGCAAAGTGGTTCCGCGGGCCGGATTTGAACCTTTGGCGGGCCGGGTTTGGCCCGCGGGCCGCATGTTTGACACCCCTGGTGTAGACAAATGAGCAGGAAAGAGACACCATCACCCATCATCCCAGTTACTTGCAATACATTTCACCCCTGCTTCTTGCAGAAATGTCACCAGGAAGCAGTGAGGAAAAAGTCAGAGTGAAAAGTAAGTGTTCAGACTGAAAATTTAAAGAAACTTTCTGCTATAAGCTTAGACTGACACACTGGGATCCTGTCTTTCCCTCTCTCTGCCTGTCTCTCACTTTAACTCTTCCTGTCCCATTAAAGTTACTAACCATAGACCTTTCTGGAGTCCCTGAGCTCCCTTGTCTCGTGGACGTGTGAATCCTGAAATACAGAGATGTTTCCATTCCAAGGTCTCTGTCTGCTGAAGCAGTCGCCTCAGACCTTTTTTTTTTCTGGGTGGTGGTCAAAGAGCTGTCAGACGGCCAATAAAGGAAGCACCGCCGCGCTGAACTGGTCGAAGTCAGCAGGGGAAAAATGAATGTGGAAACTGGAACGGTGTCACGGTGCGATCACGGGCAGAGGAAGGATCAATCACAGCCAAACCACTGAGAGCATCCTCTCCGCCCAAAACAAATGGGGTTTGAATCACCGCTATCTGACTGAGTGAACTGGGCTCCTCTCACAGACTCCACTTTATCCTGGCTGCAGCCGGCGTCCGCACTGCCAGACTGTGGAGCTCACTCCATGAGCTCATAGAAACAACGTCCTCTCAGCTTCCCGTGATCCCTGAGTACCCGGGTACAGAGGAGGAGAGATAAACACGGCATCCTCATGGAAAACCAAAGGATGGGAGTGACTGCGATGTTCAGAGAATGATCTGGCAAGTTTATCTGTAATTGAAGGATCGATTAAGTTATTTTAGGCTTTAAAGGTGTCAGTGATAGGTCAGCCTGACAGTGAGTGGATCACACACTGTGATGGAAAACCTCTGATGATGATGATGGGCAGAAAGTTTGTCATTAGAAAAGTAAAGATTTCATGTAGCACCAGAGTGACCTGAAAGAGGACATTTAGGACTCTGACTACTCTTCAGGTGACCTAAATCTGAACTTTGCTTTCAGTGTGACCTTAGATATTAAAAGTCTGCTTTCTGCTATCAGGCCCCTCTCCTTTGGAATCATCTACCAGTCAGGGTCCGGGAGGCAGACACCCTCTCTACTTTTAAGAGTAGGCTTCAAACTTTCCTTTTTGATAAAGCTTATAGTTAGAGCTGGATCAGGCTTGGACCAGGTCTTAGTTATGCTGCTATAGGCTTAGACTGACACACTGGGATCCTGTCTTTCCCTCTCTCTCCTCTCTCTGCCTGTCTCTCACTTTAACTCTTCCTGTCCCATTAAAGTTACTAACCATAGACCTTTCTGGGGTCCCTGAGCTCCCTTGTCTCGTAGGTTCCTCTGGATCTCTGCTGCTGTGGACGTGCCAGACTCCAGCTGCTACAACTACTACTATCCGTCTCCCCACTATCATCTCTCTCTCTCTCTTCATCTCCCTCTATCCCTCTCTCCAACACGGTCTCAGCAGATGTGTGTCTAACATGAGTCTGGTCCTGCTGGAGGTTTCTGCCTGTTAAAGGAAGTTTGTCCTTGCCACTGTAACTTGCTAAATGCTGCAAAGTGCTCTGCTCATGGTGGATTAAGATGAGATCAGACTGAGTCCTGTCTAGAAGATGGGACTGGATGTGATCCTGGTCTTGATGTTGGGTCTTTGTTAGTAATAGAACATAGAGAACGGTCTAGCCCTGCAGCAGGTTCAGGATACGTTCTATGACAACATGAAGAATGATTAGCCGCTCTCCTCTGCTGATTACTAATAAGCAATAAGTTCTGTCATTTTATCGCCCAGCTCTGGTGAGTCTGCACAAACTCACTAAACTCAAACTCCATAAAAGATCTGCTTTGTTCTGTGCAGATCAAGTGGACTTAGCAGCTCTAACTTTGAGTGGTACAAATGAAGAAGAGTTACATAATCCCATCTGTGTCCGTAATAAATTCAACCTCCAAAGATAAAACTAATCCACGACTAAGTCTGCCTTCATAAACATGACTCAAAGTGTTGTTGGAGTGAGATTTACAAGAAGAGCATCTGGGACGTCTGCTCCGTAAAAACAGACTTTTTCTAATGATTCAAGACACTCTGGAGGAATTTTCCACGACTTCCATCCCTCTCCTGCAGCATACAGCATGTCATGTTTTAAAGTGCATGCAAAGTGCAAAATGACCCCACCGTTTGAAGCTTTGCAGCTGTAATCAAATGCATTTCCTCTCTATGATGTGGTTCTATCCTCTGCTTGTCCCCTGTGTTGTGTTGACCCACTAGGTTGAGCTGTTTTCTCCACATTCTCTCTGCCCCCTTTGTGGAGCTTATGACCTGAAACAAAGTGCTCTGTGTACAAAACAAGACTTCACACAGAACAACCCCCTACAACCAAAACACATCCTGACCTTTGGCACAAAGTTTCCACTGCACTCTGCTTGAACGAGGCTCTGATACTCCAGATTTCTGAGGTTGGAGCCGTCGCTTTTTCTCCCTCCTCTGAGCATCTTTTGTATTCTAAAGTTAGACTCCAGGTCCGCCGTCACCCACCGCTGACAATAGGATGAACTCTGGAAACAACTTAGGCAATTGGCTTGTTTCCTCTGCTGCTCGGGGCACTAACAACTCCATTACATGCTCACTTATTGCAAATGACATTGTGCCACCCATCTGTGGTTCACTGGAACAGAACCGTGTACACGGGTGGCTAGTCTTAAATCTGCCCTGCAGCCTTCTACCACCTTTAATGACTTTCAAAACCTCAATATTGCAAAGTATTTCCGTCTTAACAAGTCCCTGAACCTCTCACCCGCTTGTCGAAGCGAGCGTTCTGCAGCAGCAGCTGTAAGATGACTCAGCCGTTTCTTAGAAGAAGTGTAAAAGCGATGAAGAGTCTGCACCACGTGTGAAGTTTGTTTGATGCGGTTTGAAGGCCAGACTCGAGGAAGGACTTTTATTCTCTATTCCTGAAGGTTAATGGTTTACCCGAGCTTCAAAGTGCCAGCTCGACCAGAACACGTGTTTGCTTTGGTTTTGCTTCATCAGAAAATCTTAATGTTGCTTTGAAAGGAGGGACCCAGGTGCAGCACAGAACCGTTCCCCCAGCATCGTCTCTCTGCTCTCTCTCTCTTTAGTTTGACTTCACACGGCGACACTGACTTTAAATCAGTCATTTATTGGTCTTAAAGTATTTCCACAGCAGCAGACAGTTTGTGATTCCTCTTTGCAGAGACTCAACCCGACCCTCAGAATTACCAGTCCTGCATGCTGCACTGTTTCAAAGATCAATAGTCTGGTATTTATGAAACAGAGTCAGCCCTGTTGTGACAGCAGGGACGTGCCTCACACATGCTTGTCTTGTTTCCCTCTACACAACACTCCCCTTCTTTTCTATTCCAACATAACGACAACATTTATCTGCAATTCAGGAAATATTAAGGAAATTGTAAAAGAGAGAAATTGTGCACTTCTTCCTGTCCATTTGTTTTAATGTTGTGTTGATTCTGGCGCCCCCTGTGGAGGAAATTGGTAGTGGGTTTTTTTTCCAGGATGAAGACTGCATTTCCCATGAGCACCATCACCCACTGTGATAAAGATACATCTGCCGCCAAAGCGTGCATTTGTTGTGGAAGCGAATGAATGAAACTTTGGAAGCTCTGATTTGTTACCGTTAGCTTACAAAAGTTGAGCAGACGTATCGGTTTAACGTTGTCATGGTGTCATTACCAATAAATGTTTGAATAAGGTGAATATGCACACGGTTTAACTCATGAGTCCTGAAAGAGAAGTGAAGCATTCACATGCCGGCTTAAATATTAAATCCTGTTAGCGGACAGTTAGCTCTTTTAGCTAGTAAAGCTCAGGTTGAGGCGTTTCTTTGCTGAGGCAATATGTCAACGTACGTCTGTTTGATAATCCTGCTCCAGTTTCAGACATGAGGATGAAACAAACGTCAAAAGAGAATTATCTAAAGAAGAAAACTCCTCCTGCTTGATGACTTACTTCTCACTGACAGACTTTAGCAGCAGAACTCGAAACAGAGACACTTCAGGGGGAGGGACGAATATACACTCATGGAAAATCTGACCTGAATACAGGAACTGAAATTCAGTATTCAGAAATATGAATTTAATAAGAGTGTGATTCCCAGGGGTAAAACTCCTGACTGTGCCTTTAACAGAACAGGTGTTTAACAAGCTGTGACTGATTGATGCACCGAGATGCAAACTAAACATTGAAACAGATTTTCCTGAACATTAAATATTTTTATAAACACATTTTTATCAATGTGCTTATACAGGAGATGTCATCTGAGCGTGTTTTAATCCAGATATTTGTTCTTTTTCAAGCAGTATAACTGGCAAGATTGTATAATTTTATTATTTATAATTGTATTTAATATTTTAATTTTTTTATATTACATATTTCTGATATTTTTATTGTTTTAATCTTGTATCTTTTGCAGTTTTTATTAATCAAATATAGTGTTATTTATTTTATTTGTTGATGCGCATACCTTTTTTTTTTTTTAAGTTGTATTTTTTGGGCTTTTTGCCTTTATTCCATTGGACAGCTGAAGAGAGACAGGAAGTATGGGGAGCAGAGTGGGGGAAGACATGCAGGAAATGGTTGACCGGTCAGGAATCGAACCGGTGACCCCTGCGACAAGGACCGCAGCCTCTGCATGTGGGGCACCCAGACAGTGATCATAACCTTTTAATCTCTCTTATATCTCCGTCACTTTGAGGATCTTTTGCTGCAGCTTTTTAAACTTTTAGTCATCGTCTTCCTCACATTTCTCTCTCATTGAATTTGAGTTTTTCTTATTTTTAAAGTTCTTTGTATCCCTGTTTTTAAAAATAAAGATTATTATTTTTTATTATCATCATTATTAACCCTCCTGTTATGTTCGTATCTTTGGGACAGCAATAATGTTCCTGGGTCAATTTGACCCGGGGCATATTCAATTAATTAATTCCAAAAGGGTCAGAACCCCAAAAAATCCCAATACACATTTTTTTTTTAATCAAATTTTTAACTCCATTACTAAACATTTAAATCAAGATTTGGTCCATTGGTGTTTTTTAATTCTCACAAAGCATGGTTCAATGAGGATAACTTTTTTTTCATTAAAATTCATGTTAAAACTATTTTTTAAAAGTACATTGGAAAGCCCTAAATATAAATAAAATAGTTTTATATGACAGATTTTTGTTTATTTTATTTTGAATTTTGATTTTTTTTCTTTCTAGAATCTAGAAAGAATCTTTCTTGTTGCACTTTCTGCTGACAGACACAAAAAACTAAAACTTAAATGCCCAAGTTTCTTTGATTTTTGAGACTTTCATGAACCGTCCCAAAACAAGAATTAATTTATTCACATCCCCGTTTCAAATATCTGCTCATTCTTCTCCTTAAAGCGTGCAATATCCACATTTCTTTTCTTATCTACGACTCTCATTGTTCAGCTTTCATTGTGGAACCTGATCTCAAACTTTGCTTATCACCTTGACCACATCTTGTCGAGGTTTTTGAAGCATTCAGGGATTGTGTTACTGCTCTTAATGCTGCAGCTCAGATTACTGATTGTTCTGCTGACCACAAGCTTTGCACACTTGTTGCTGCAGATTTTTTTTATCACTGTGACAACTTAAAAACAAGGAGCAGGGTCAGATATCATCTTAACAAGGTTTTTATGAAGAAGTACAGTTTGTATTCGGTTTAGTAGAAGACGTGAGTCATTGTCAGTGTTTTTAGGAACACTGAGGTTAATATTTAAAGGAGATTTTACTCTGATTAGGAAGTAAATAAGGACAGTTTTTGCTATCTAAATGCTTTAAAGTGACTTCAGAGTCTTACAGAACTCATAAGATATAAAAACACTTAAAAACTCTCTCTCTATATTTTATTAATCAACCATTAATTCAAATCTCTGCTCAGAACAGAATGAAAACACACACTCAGATTGATTCTTACCTTCAGGTGAAATAAAGCTGAGCCAGCCGGGCGCAGGAGTGTGTGTACCTGTGTGTGGAAGCTCTCAGGGTTGTACAGTAGCACAGCAGTCACCTGCAGGAGTGAACCAGCCCACTTGTCACAGCAAAAACTAAAGATTAACACCTCCCTGCAGCATCACATGGTGTCACACGGACAGGTGACTGTGTTTGTCTGTTGTGTCTCTGAATGCAGGAAAATATGAATATGCATGAGTGTGTGCCGAGGATATAACTTTGTGATCTAACACTCTGTAATTTATCACTCATCAATAGAGGGCTGAGCTGCACTCACAGTTATACTTCTGCTTTATGACAGAGATTCTTAATTCTGCAAACTAAGCAGGTAAAACCTTAAAATTCAGAGGTGCAAAGATTTGATCCTCTGCATTTATAACCATGTGGATAAACGATGTGGCCTCACATTCAATTCTAAATCCTATAAGTCTAATTCCTGCTGTCAGGGCTGGTGTTGTAAAAGAAAAGGGTTTTAGAATCCCTCTAGAAGAACAGATCACTCAAGAAATGAAGGGTGCTCAAAGCTACGAATTTCAGCATCGATGAAACAGAAATTAAAGTCATGCTAACAAACTAGTCTGAAGGTGAGATATCTCAGGAAACTGTCAGAATTAAGCAGAATATATTCAACAAAGCTAAACATGGGGGTGGCAGAGTCTGAAGACGTCAAATCAGCTTTCAGAGTGAGTCTACAGTTAGCAGAGCTAGCACCTCCTGCAGGTTAGCATCCTCAAGCCTGTGCTGGTTCCTCATGTCTCTGGTGGAGTGGTTATATGTCAGTTGAACCAGACACAGCTTACATACAACTTTATCTCCATTTACTAGATCAACATACTGACAAACCACGCCGTGCTACCAGACGACATCGTCACCTGTGATCATTTACATCCAGGTAGTAGAGCTTTAGAGCCGTGACCAGCTACTGCTGTACAGTTTATAGACACAACATATTAGTGGTGGGCATATTGATTCTGTAGTATTGATATATTGATACCACAGAATCGATACGAAATACAAGTGCATGTGTCACTTCTGATTCTTATAGGGTAACTTACTCCTGTACAGTTTTGTATACATTTAATGAATACATTTAAATTGTGTTATTTTTTATTCATGTGTTTTATTTCTATATTTTTGTTTAATTAGTTGAATTTATTTCGCTTCATTATTTATTTGTTTTGAAATTTTTGTTCATTTATATTTATATTCATTTATATTTGTGTTCTTTTTTTTTATGTTTCTATTATTTATGTTTTTTTCAAAATGTATTTTATTGTTTTTAAAAATTTGTCATGGGAGTTTCATTCATTCATTCATTCATTTATTTATTTATTTATTCATACATTTATTTATTTATTAATTAATTTATTTATTTATTCATTCATTCATTCATTCATTCATTTATTTATTTATTCATTCATTCATTCATTTATTTATTTATTCATACATTTATTTATTTATTAATTTATTTATTCATACATTTATTTATTTATTTATTCATTCATTCATTCATTCATTTATTCATTTATTCATTTATTCATTTATTCATTTATTTATTTATTTATTCATTCATTTATTTATTTATTTATTCATTTATTTATTAATTTATTTATTAATACATTTATTCATTTATTTATTCATTCATTCATTTATTCATTTATTTATTTATTTATTCATTCATTTATTCATTTATTTATTTATTTATTCATTTATTTATTCATTTATTCATTTATTCATTTATTCATTTATTCATTTATTCATTTATTCATTTATTTATTCATTCATTCATTCATTCATTCATTCATTCATTTATTTATTTATTCATTTATTTATGTATAGAAGTAATAATAATAAGATACATTTTATTCATGGAGCACTTTTTAATTGAACGTTTTAAATCATTGTGGAAGACAAATGTCTTCTCTTTGGCCTCCTTCTCCTCGAGTTGAGAACATTAATATCCCACCAGATTTGACTTGATTTCTCAATTTTACATGAATATGTTGTGTTGTTTATTGTTGTCTTCTTTTAATTTAAACTTGTAAAGCACTTTGTCCATTATTGGTTGTTTTAAATGTGCTATAGAAATAAAGTTGACTTGATTTTTATTCATAAAATTGAGTGAAAAAAATCCCAAACTGATAAAATGCTGCTTTTTTTCTTATTGAAAGTAAATTTAGATCAAAATTGAAACATACAAGATCCTTTGTTTATGATATTTTATTGACCAAATGTAAAAATTTAACCCAGAAAATAACTCACAGAGAGATCTATGAGACAGTAGTCGTTCTTTGCAGGCTAAGCGCACGCACAGAAGACGGTTTGAGTATCTTAAATCCACTAAAGGACACTCAGGAAGCTCAGACCTCCACCCAGGCCAACACTCCATGATGCACAAATCTGCAAGTGCAACCACCATGTCTGGATATAATAGTCAGATCCGCTATTACTGCTCGTTTGTGAGTCAGATCAGGATCTTGTCCACAATTTAATAGGTCCTTCCTCGGCCAATGCTACACCCTTCCACCAAGGTTCATACAAAGCGTGCCAGATATCTGTGAGACTGCTGACGGACAAACAAATGGGAGCAAAAACAAATCCTCCTCTGTGGAAAAAAAGAGGCGGATGATTGGAGGAAATTGCTACCTTACATTGACCGGTGCCGTGAGTTTAGGTGGAGGTTTCTGTGTCCGGATAGAGGAGGTGAAAAAGGATCAACAGTGTGTTTCTGCATGACTGCGTCTCTCTACCTGTCCGTAACAAACAAACAAGAACTTGATCTGCTTCATTCACAACACCACATTACTAATTGTCCAACACTCTCCTTCCTTTGTGGCTCTCTCTCTGAAAGACTTAAGATCCCTTATTCCCAGCCTGAAACTCCTTAGAGAGCTTAACCCGGGTCTCTGCTCTGCAACCGAACTCTCCGCATTGTCTGGAGCAAAAGGCTGAACTCAGGTTTCATACATGACTGTCAGGCTTCTTCAGACTCGCAGCTCTGACATATTGTGATAACACTGATGGTCTTTCTTATGTACCCACAAACAGATCTGGGACGATGGAAATGGGAGACTGCAGTCAGGTCAACGTGACTCTTCCCTCATGGTGGTGTGAGTGTTTATTGTATGAATAGTGCCTCGATGACAGAGTGAATGGCGACTCAACAGCTCTGTATGAGGGTCCGTGGCGTTTACTGGACCTGTCATGTAAGGTTTTATAGCGGTACGTAGAGGGACTTGATGTGAACGTGTACCAGAGTCCAGCCTTTGATTACACACCTGTGAGGGCTACTCAGTGAGTTTGGTGGAGGAATCATCCCAGAGCAGAGTCAGGTGTGTGTGTGTGTGTGTGTGTGGCTGATTGGCCCTGATTGAGACCAGGTGTGAGGAGCTTAAATATACCCCTGAGTTCCAGAGCTCTGTGCTGCCTCATTGTCTCACCTTCAGAGACAGTGAGAGCTTCTCTCTGTGTGTTTGCACCCTGACACTAACCTGCACTTTAACAGAGAATCTGTAGACAAGAGACATCTTTTACTCTGTTCTATTATTAACAAAGACCCAACATCAAGACCAGGATCAGATCCAGTCCCCTCTCACAGACAGGACTCAGTCTGATCTCATCTTAATCCACCATGAGCAGAGCACTTTGCAGCATTTAGCAAGTTACAGTGGCAAGGACAAACTTCCTTTAACAGGCAGAAACCTCCAGCAGGACCAGACTCATGTTAGACACACATCTGCTGAGACCGTGTTGGAGAGAGGGATAGAGGGAGATGAAGAGAGAGAGAGAGATGATAGTGGGGAGACGGATAGTAGTAGTTGTAGCAGCTGGAGTCTGGGACGTCCACAGCAGCAGAGATCCAGAGGAACCTACGAGACAAGGGAGCTCAGGGACTCCAGAAAGGTCTAAGAAAACAGAGAAGAGAGGGAGACCAGAAGAAAGAAAAAGAGGAGAAGAAATGGTGAAGGAATGACAGAAGGAAAGGATGGGATGAGAAAAGGAGACATAAAGGATGAAGAAACATGGAAAGAACAAAGAAAGAAGAAAGAAGGAAAGAAGGAATGAAAGGAAAAATGAAAGAAAGACAGAAAGAGAAAAAGGAAGGAAGGAAAGAAAGAAAGAAAGTAAGAGAATCTACAGCAGAGATCCAGAGGAACCTACGAGACAAGGGAGCTCAGGGACTCCAGAAATGTCTATGGTTAGTAACTTTAATGGGACAGGAAGAGTTAAAGTGAGAGACAGGCAGAGAGAGGAGAGAGAGGGAAAGACAGGATCCCAGTGTGTCAGTCTAAGCCTATAGCAGCATAACTAAGACCTGGTCCAAGCCTGATCCAGCTCTAACTAGAAGCTTTATCAAAAAGGAAAGCCTACTCTTAAAAGTAGAGAGGGGGTCTGCCTCCCGGACCCTGACTGGTAGATGATTCCAAAAGAGAGGGGCCTGATAACTGAAGGCTCTACCTCCCATACTACTTTTAGAGACTTTAGGTAGGATGAGCAGGCCTGCATGTTGGGAGCATAGTGTTCTAGAGGGGGAATAGGGAACTATAAGCTCTGTAATATTGTGCAGGCAACTATCCATATAACTCATGATACCATATGAAGGACATGAGATGCATGGGCTAAAGTTAAGTCTCTGAACTCGCTCTCTTGCAGCCATTGAAATCATTCCATTCTGGTTTTATTTTCGGGCAACAACAGCCAGTTCTTGTTTGTATTAACTGGTTCCATTTAAGGCTGTCGTCACAAAAACGTCCTCAGGACGCCGTCCGATGCCAAACAAAGAGACCTGATAATGTTTTGGTGTTTACTAATGTGACTGACCCTCATCAGGCGTGTCTGGAGTTAAGAGAGAAAACCTCTCAGATCGCCTCCATGGGTGAGGCCGATTGTAAAGGTTTGTTTACTGTACATGCAGTATTTTAGGACCATCTATTATTAGTCTAAACTATCCTCCATGCTGCTTCGCCTATCATTACGAGCATTAGCTGCACGAACCACTACAAGTCCCGACGGGCCGCGGGCCGCCAAAGGAAACTAGAAACACAGGAATCAAAAAGGTCTCTGACGGGACTTCTGAGGAGTGTCCTGTCCTGACCTGAAGAGCTGGACCATAGCCTTTATATAAAATGAACGTCATCTCGCTCGGCTCGAAGTGAGGCCGCCACAAAAACTGCTCCCCCTAGTGGCTGGCTGCAGTGTAGGTCAAAAACTCTGTCTCCCCCATTCATTTGAATGGGGCTGCGGTCAAACTTTAAAAATAAATACATGTGGTACGAATGTTTCTCCCAACTGTATGCTGTGGTGATATGTAGTTAGTATTTGACTGTTTTGTGTTCAAGTCCTCTTTTCCCTGAAAATGTCCTTTTTTGTTATTAGAGGTTAAAAAACAGGGTTTAACATCCAGGTTTACTTTGATTGACAGCCGCTGTAGAGGGAAACTCCGTAGGACCTCTGGACCAGGGGCGGAGCCAGACAGTTTTGACCTGGGTGGCCAAACTGGGGCGCTGACTGCTGAAGGGGTGGCCAGGTGTGGAAAACAGTAGGGGCTTACCCTAAAACCTAGGAGGGTTACTTCCACTAATCACATCTACTTTAACTTCTTTATTTTTTTTTTTTTTAAGTTATATTTTTTGGCCTTTCTGCCTTTATTCCATACAACAGCTGAAGAGAGACATGAAAGGGGAGCGGAGAGCGGGGGAAGACATGCAGGACATGGTCGACCGGCTGGGAATTGAACCGGCGACCCCTACGATGAGGACGTATGTGGGGCACTTAGACCGCTAGGCCACCAGCGCCCCAAAATCAATCTTTTTATAAAATAATTTAACAAATGTTAAATTTTTATAGATTTCTAACGTTAACATTAAAAATGTAACTTGACAGAGTGTCAACATTTAAATCTGCTGAACTCTTTAAGGACTCAAAATGAAGATGATTGTCCAAAGTCAAAGCATCAACAAAAACAATATTCAAATCCACAGAAACTCTGTCTCTGCAGCTCGCTGAAACACAACAACTGATTTGAATATAAGTAATGCAAACAGCCAGTTATGTTTAAGAATTTCAGGGTGGCCAATTACTTTTCAGAGGTGGCCATGGCCACCCCTGGCTACCCGCTGGCTCCGCCACTGCTCGGGACGCTACGCTGTAGGGCGGAGCTTGTTACTGTGGAAACACACAAATTCCCTACTGTGCAGACTCTGGCTGCAGAAAACTTCTACGTCTATAAGCTGGACAGGAAAAAGCCTTTTGTTAATGCAAGATGCATTTGATTTGAATGTGTTGTTTTTAAAAATATCATCTCTTTCCTCAGGAGGAGGAAAAGTACAGACAAGAAAAATCCTAGCTTGTTGCCCTGGGACTCTAACATTTAATGTAACACTTTATCATTGTTGTTATTGTGCACCCTTAATGTACTGTTGTATATGGTGTATATAATGTTGTTGTGAACCTGTGTGCAACTATTGTAATACTTTAATAAAATGCATTTTAAAAAAAAAGGAAAAGCCTTTTGTTAATGCAGGATGCATTTGATTTTAATGACCTGGGTCAAACTGTCTGCAACAATATTTACGGCTGTATAGTGAAAACCAAAATCCACATAGGAGCTTCAACCGAAATCAAACTCTCCTGCAGTCATTACAAACAAAGTGTTTTACAGTTTAAATCCTCGGGTCTGTTTGAGATCGAGGGCTAGAACTGATCCTTCCACTGGTTTTTCATGAGACCACTTCATGCTCATGAGTCTGACACCTTACCAAAATGTGCAGAGTAAGAGATGGAGGCACGTGAAATGACTCAGCAGTCTTACTCTCCTGGTTGGAGCACAGTGGGGGGGTCGTCTGTAAATTCCTCTGGGTGTCTAAAAGAGAGTCTGAGAA
Source organism: Notolabrus celidotus (assembly GCF_009762535.1). Classification (NCBI taxonomy): domain Eukaryota; kingdom Metazoa; phylum Chordata; class Actinopteri; order Labriformes; family Labridae; genus Notolabrus; species Notolabrus celidotus. Next base: position 31,136,847 of record NC_048289.1, read on the forward strand.
CTAACACCAGCTTTTATGTTTATGAACCTGACCGCATATTTTAAAAGTGAACCAGTCTGTGTGCGTCCGCTTCTCCAGCCGTGTCTATGTGCTGCATGTGCACACAGTAAGGGGGGTTAATGAGGGTCTCGGCGAGAAAGTGGACCAAAAACAAATCCGTTCACTTCCAGGAAAAAAGAAAGTTTGTTCCCAATAAAAATGATCTGCAAAAATGCATGATCTCAATTTTGTGCTCAGATGGCGGATTGAACAAAAGAGCGAAAAGCCAAGGCTTGAAGTTAAAGAGGCCAGAGAGTGTGAGCGCAGACACCGAGTGTTTTCTGAGGAGAGATGCTCGAAGAAAAGGTCCATAAACACATTAGTTGTTATTTTCACATCGTTAGTTTGTTTTACAGAAAGTTGAAACTCATCATTATTTTTATTTTGAGTGCTGGAACAGCGAGATTTCAAATTTTCCTGAACTTGGAACCATGTATCACTTTTCCCTTCTGCACCTTTTAGTTTAAGTGAGTATGAAAGAGATGATGTATAGTGAGTGTGTGGTAATGTGAATAAGAATCCCAGCAGGTTCACACAATCCTGCATATTTGTTCCAACTCACAATAAACAGAACACTTTAATTTAAGGTAACGTTAAACGAGGTGATGTTGACATTTCAGTCAGACAACTCATGTTTACTTAAAGTTTATTGCAGCATACAGTATTGTGTTTGGCGTATGAGCTCTGAACCTCATTACTCCTTATAGATTATTTAAATGCATACATTTAGGAGTAATGAGAGAGGACTAACCCCCCTCAGAGCCCGCAGGTGGATGCCAGGGAGGAGCTGGGTATGAAGTTTGCACACAGCACTGAGCAGGACAGCAGGAGCACAGGCAAAGCAGAGGCAGAGACAGAGAGACTTGCAGCTTAAATAGACCGCCAAATGAGGATGTTGAGATCAGCTGATAGAGAGTTGGTGACGTGTCAGTATGACTGAGCGCAGCTCGAGTTGTCTGCCTGAACTAGGTTGCAGGCAGCGCTCCATTTCTGTCCTCGTTCAGCTCTCCTTCTTCTCAGAGCTTTGACGTTATGCCCACTAAATGGAGCGCCGCCTGCAAGCTAGTTCAGGCAGACACTTCGAGCTGCGCTCAGTCACACTGACACGTCATCATCCTCCCTATCAGCTGATCTCAACATGCTCATTTGGCGGTCCATTTAAGCTGCATGTCTCCCCGTCTCTGTCTCTGCCTCTGCTTTGCAAGCGCTCCTGCTGTCCTGCTCAGTGCTGTGTGCAAACTTTGTACCCACCTCCTCCCCGGCATCCACCTGCAGGCTCCGAGGGGGATTAGTCCTATCTCATTGCTCCTAAATGTCTGCATTTAAATAATGTATGCTGAGTAATGAGGTTCGGAGCCCATACGCCAAACACAATACTGTATGCTGCAATAAACTTTATCTTAAGTGAACGTGAGTTGTCGTACTGAACTGTCATTATTTCCTCACTCTCAAGACCAGCCTGACACCACAGTAACGTTTTTACCACAGTGTCAACAGGCAGAGGGGGAATGTGACAGACTACTTTCACTGGATTGATTTGATATGACATGTGATCAGGTTGTCCCTGAGGTCAGTTTTACTGTCTAGAATGAATCACTGTTATTTGGCTTTGATCAACTGGCAGCATTCTTGTTACGGCTGTGTAAAGGAGAGCCAGAACCCAGATGCCGAGTCGAACAAAAAACGTTTATTTTCAAAAAGGTAACAAACAGAAATCACCTTGACGGGAAACGGGAACAAAAGGTCAGAAATAACTAAGGGTGTCCAGGAGGGAAAAAACTCACTAGAAACAAAAACTAGAGTAACAACGCTGAGCACAATACTGAGACAGAAGATCTTTACGGGAGCGAGGACACACGAGACACAAGCATGAGCGGTAATCTTCTGGCACTGAGGAGAATTTGGAGCAGGCTTAAGAAGCCGGGCCGATTGCGGGATGAGAGGCAGGTGTGTCTTGTGAGCCTCGCTCCCGTGGAGATCGGCCCCGCCCCTCTGCATGTACCTGCTGAGGGAGAAAGAAAAAGGATCAGGAGGGAGGGCAAAACACACACAAAAAACCAGACCATGACAATTCTATTCCAACATGCTGTTCTATTCCGTTTCGTGTCAGTGGCTACGTTTACATGAGACTTTTAATTCCTCTTTAATTCAGAATAAAAATTAAAACCTCTTTAAAAATATTTAAAATGACCTTGTAAATAATTCAGAATGAAAATGACCATTCTGAATTAAACTTCAATCTGAAGTAAGTGTCTGGTTTATTCTGATTTTAAATCTGAATTGAAGAATTCCTCCATCATGTATACGTTCTTTAGAAATATACTTTATTAATCCCCAGGGGGGAAATTCAATTCTTTCACTCATGCTATTTTTGGACATGCTACACATACAGTTTTTTTGGTATATACATACAAATGCACACACATGCAGTGAACATGCACTTAGGGAGAGATGTCAGAGTGAGGATGCTGCCGTCAACCAGCGCACCCCGAGCAGTTGGGGGTTCGGTGCCTTGCTCAAGGGCACCTCGGCAGTGCCCAGGCAAGTGAACCAGCACCTCTCCAGCCACCAGTCCACTTGCCAAACTTCGTCCATGCTGGGACTAGAACCGGCAACCCTTCGGTTCACAAGCCAAGTCCCTATGGACTGAGCTACTGCCGCCCCTTTACGCTTTAAATTAATTCAGGTTGTTCTGAGCATGCTCGTTCCCTTGTCCTGTCGCGATGACGCACATATTCTGCGATGGTGGGCAGATATTCCAGGATGAGGTAGAGCAGCCGTTGCACTAACCGCTTTGATTCGCCAGAGTACAGTCATCCGCCTCCCTTCTCCGGTCCTCTATCTCTCTTCTCCTCCTCAGCTGACAGAAGTGAAGCAGTACGTTTGTGTCGAGCTGCTTTTTAACAACTATAGTCAAAATCAAAGCGAAATTCGAACTTATTGTGTGGTCTTCCATGTTGTAACCCAAAATGAAAGAAGCAGGAACTGGAGTCTGTTTTCTTCAGGTAAACGTAAATACGTCACGCCCGCCCCTGTCCAATCAGAACCCTTCCCAACCCCCAGACCTTAAGAGGAATTGAATAAAAACAATTAAACGTGTTTTCCATGTAAACCTCAATTCGGAATTACTATTTCCATGTAAACACGAAGGAGAAAACTTTAATTCCGAATTATTTAATTCAGAATTATTAATTCAGAATTAAAAAACATCATGTCACCGTGGCCAGTCTCATGTAAACGTAGCCAATCTGAAGTAAGTGTCTGCTTTATTCTGATTTTAAATCTGAATTGAAGAATTCCTCGATCATGTATACATTCATTCCTCTTTAAATTAATTCCAGTCGTTCTGAGCATGCTCGTTCCCTTGTCCTCTCGCCATGACGCACATATTCCGCGCTGGCGGGAAACATATTCCAGGATGGCCACCCGAAGCAAGCGTTGGACTCGAGCCGAGACTATTTATTTAATAGGAGCCTTAGAAGAAATGGATATCATGAAAAGAGTTGATGGACGGAAGCATCAAAATGTGGACCTTTTTAAAGCTGTAGCGTCCAAGTTAATCGAGGGACTTGTCACTTATTGTGTGGTCTTCCATGTTGTAACCCAAAATAAAAGAAGCAGGAACTGGAGTCTGTTTTCTTCTGGTAGATGTAAATACGTCACGCCCGCCCCTGTCCAATCAGAACCCTTCCCAACCCCCAGACCTCAAGAGGAATAAAGACCATTTCACTAGCAAGGACCACGCCACACAAGGATATAAGTTGAACATTTAATGAATTAGTTGTGCGTGGTGTGCCCAGCAGAAGGAGACTCAGGATGGGGGTTCCGTCTCAGCGTTATCCTGCCGGAGCTGATCTTGACCCGGGTTGTACCTGGAAGTAGACAGGGCATAGAAGGAGCGAGCACGAGATGAGTAGGAGAGGACAAGGAAATAGGTTAAGGGCAGGAGAGTAAGGTGAGGGAGGGTGGGTTGAAGAATCACGGACAAGCAGTTGGAGTAGGCTGGCTACGTTTAAGAAGGCTTGTCAGGTGATTGAGGGTGTGGTTTAGGCGTGGTCCTGCTCCCGAATCTAAGTTAACACCTTAACTTCATTAAACGTGTTTTCCATGTAAACCTCAATTCAGAATTACTATTTCCATGTAAACATGAAGGAGAATACTTTAATTCAGAATAATTAATTCAGAATTAAAAAACGTCATGTAACCGTAGCCATTGAGTTCCGGTCTGTCTCTTCTCCTTTCTGCAGATTGATTTGATATGACGTGTGATCAGTTCGGCCCTGGTGTCACTTTTGCTATTGAGAATGAACCACAGTTGTTGTGAGGTCTAACCAATCAGAAGTATTTAACAAAGCCAAGTAATTAGGTTAGTTAAATTAAATTTCCTATTAGGAGATTATGACTCAAACATTTACAGAAGTCATCACAGTCTGAGTGTAAAGAGCAGTGTTGAATAAAGTCTTACATCCAGTTAACATCCATCTACTTCAACATGAAGTCAGGCGACACACAGTTCACCTTCACCGTCACTGTGAAATATTAAGTGGTACATCATGAGGTTTGCTCCTTGGTGCCATTTTTACCCACATCTGTCTGAAGCAACACTTCCCTTATGATCTATTTTTAGCCCTTCTTTTCTTTGGGGATGTGCCATGCCGAGCCCCTGGGTGTCCTCTCAGGAAACCCTGTTGGTAAATCCAGCCATGCCAGGATCCCACATTTGTTTCCTGTGTGTGCGTGAGCATGTTTTGTTTGCGTGTATTTCGGTCTCTCGGCCATCTGTGCAGCGTGTGTATGTGTGTGAGGTTGGTATTGCATGCATGTCGCGTGTATTCCTGCATTAGTGGGTTTGTGTGGCTGGCATGAAATGACACGGGGTGTATCTTCTCTCCTAAAAGGCAGAACAAGCAAACAAACAGCTCTGCAGTAGGAAGCTCGTCGGCTGTTTAGCAGCTGCTCTGGTCCGGTTCACTGCGGTCCCTCCTAACAGAGCGGGGAACACTGTACACTGTACATCCTGCCTCTGCTCCCCCTGTAAGGACCGACCTGCCTTTCATGTTCAGGACGCAGACCACACTTCAACCTGGGCTGGAGATGCTTGGCACAAACTAGATTAAATATTTGAGTTGGAGCTTTGAGGATTTCCTCCTGGGGAGAGAAGCTTATGAAAAAGATGCTTTATTTCTGGATCACTGACAGGAGCAGGAGAGGGATTCTTATGGCCCTTTTCCACTACACAGTTCCAGCCCTACTTGACTAGACTCGGCTCTACTCGGCTCTACTTGGTTTGGATACCTTTTCCACCAGCCCTAATACCAACTCTCGTTGGTGGGGTCGTCATAACACAGCTGTGTGAAACTGCATTCATGTCATTTTGAACACAACACAACAATCACAAACAATGGAGGACATGGAGGACATGGTGTACTTGCTGCTCGGTCTGTGGCTCTTTGCAGGCCGAGTGAGAGAGGAGAAACCATGGAGGAACTTTGCGTGCAGACATTGTACAGTACTGATGTTTTTTAAAAATGGCGGGTTTGATTCCTGTGTTGGGCGTCGCGCTCTCTGTGACTCTTCAGTGATGACATTCTCTGACCAATCAGTGGCCACCAGTCCGTCGACGTCACCTTTTTAGTCTCGGCTCAGCTCGCTTGGAACCAGAGCAGAGCAGGTACGAAAAACTGGTCTCTGACACGAGGTGCCGCGCCCGTGGAAACGACACACAAACCAAGTAGAGTCGAGTCAAGTCGAGTAGAGTAGGGCTAAGACGGGCTGGTGGACAAGGGCCATAACTGGAGCAAGAGTGGGAGGTAGTGGTGGGAATTCCGGCTCTTTTTAGAGAACCGGTTCTTTTGGCTCGGCTCACTACAAAGAGCCGGCTCTTTCGGCTCCCAAGCGGCTCCTCAGATTTTTTTCTTGTTTGAATGAATGTATGACCTAAAATAATGTAAAATTATATGTAAAATGAATTACTAATGTAAAAAACATACATTTTATGAAATGTGTATTAATTAAGAGGCTTTATTTATATTCTCAACATGGAGCAGAGTTCTACAGAAATTAAATTACAAAGTACAAAAACAAGACCCATCACAATTAGACAAAAAGGTCCAATCTCTGATTGTCTGTATATAATTTATAAACTTTTAAACCCCTTCATTAACAGCAGGTTCCCTTCACTGTCTTTATTCTTCACTTATTGCACTGATGGATAAACAGTTCTAATGTCCATGATCTGGATGACTGAGAACCTTCGCAGACACTTCTAATGTGCCTTTGCAGGTTTTTTGTGGAGCCTGATTGATGACACTTTCACCTTGCAGTCTTTCCTCTGCCGTTGAATAGTCTCTGCCATTTAAATGTGTCTAAAGTTTTCTGTGTTTTCTGCAGTCACTCGTTTTCTCACCTTTCCAGTGCGTTCTCCCTCTCGTCTCCCTCCTGTTGGTGTGCTCACTGTGCTGTGTCTGTAACCCCTCCCCTTCCCATTCTGCTCAATGTAGACACGTGATTGGTCCAGACCCCACCATGTGTTGACCAATCACGTGAGGCTTTCACAGAAAAAGACGAGGAAAAAAAACAAAAACGGCTCCCTGTCAGGAGTCGGCTCCCGTCGTTCACTTCAAAGAGCCGACTCTTAGAGCCGGATCGTTCACGACCGACACGTCACTAGTGGGAGGTGTAACGATGTAAAGGCTTCAACGAGGCCTGCACAACACTACAAAACATATGCAGCTACGTCTTTCTCTTACGTTGGACTGAGCTCATAGTCTGTATAAAATATGGACGTAGTATCCGTGACGTCACCCATCTGTTCCTGAGCGCTGTTTTGAAGCCAATCGGCGGCGGTGTCGTGGAATTTTCATAGTCTTGTATATATGTATGTAAGAATGTCTAACTATTGTATTCTTTCAGTCTAAGTGTCAGGGGCAGATTCACTTTATTCTTATGTCATCTGTGATAGACGAGACAGTGTAAGTGTAGTAATCAAGGTCTCTCTCCCTGCTCCTGTCTATCTATGTGTTGTGGCGGACTTACTGTCTCCAGAACTAGAGCACAGGTCTTCTTCCCAATGGTTGTGTTCCTACTGTCCAAATATGGTTATCTAGCTTTAGTGTCGTCTTTGGGGGAATAAATACCATGCCTGAGGATTTGTCTGTCAGAACTGACTTGGCATTGCACTGCACTCTCCTGCCTGTGTACTGTTATGTTATTTCTCCTCGAACGAGTTCTACACAAACTATTTCAACGTAAGCCGTCAGAGTCTCCTGAGTCTTCTGTGTCCAGTGTCCAGTTTGTTGCTGAATTCCATCACAGGCGGCGGCCATATTGCTGCTGCCGAGCGATTGTGACATAAAGAGGCGGGCTTTGAGTCTCCTACCCAACAGCTACAGTGTTCCCGCCTGTCAATCAAGTCAGCTGTGCCTCTCAATGGAAGACTCGTAATCTCAATATCTTTCAGATTGCCGCATTAGAAAAAAACTCACCCCCCCTCACAGTGTGTGCCGATCGAGAAATTAGCTATCCAGACTACACTCACTTTTGAACCAGACTGTAAACACGTTTATTTCTGCTGTAAAGATCGGCTTCTTTGA